>NC_091944.1:8230000-8432500 GCF_041260155.1 Ptychodera flava | reverse complement strand
TTCGTGTCCGTTAAATTCAACTACAGCGTTGACCTATCACCAGAGCATGTCACTGTGAAAAATGTACCCATTAGCTTATGCGCGAGGGAACAGGGAACTTGGAGCCGGCACAGTGATATACAGTTCCTTGACACCCGGCAATATGTACGAAATAAAATAGATCATTTACTATCGATCGCCACACGGAAATAGAAACAAAACAAGACTGTATTGTGCGATAGGGATAAATTTAATTGTCCTTGTTGCAGTATTACATATTACATTTAAGTAACCTGCTGGTAGTAATAATGGTTATGTAACGATTGAACGGCTCATTGAAATGGTCACAACTTTATAGAAAACTGTAGAATGGTTATCATAGAACCATAGGTTTGACTCTACAATTCAAAGCAGAATTGTTTATAATGAAAAAGATTACGTTTAAAATAAATTACTGTAGAGAAGTTAAACCTTAATACTTTAGTGGTGCATCTGATTTTCTTTTATGATATATCGAATACAATTAGCCGAGATCAATTCCATGAATGTAAAAAATAAGGAGTAAGAAACTACAGTGCGGGAACATTGCTGCCTGGGTATATACCGTTGCACTAAGTGATTTTTAACCCTTTCAGCACTATGGTTTGGCCCAATCCCATTGTTATCTATGGTGAGTGTGGATCTGTTTATACAGGGAATAGGGGTGAACAGGTCAAACTGAAAGCAATTCGTGCGATAAGAGTTCCGCATTGACTGAAGAGAGTTTTATGCTATAGGGCCTATTTGAGAAATTTGTACGGTAAATGGAAATTAAGCTTTTTAAAAAGGAAATTTAGGAATTAAAAAATATACTACAGCACCACATACGCCAGTTGTAAGGTCATAACAGGCATTTCTGGACAAGATCAATAGGTGGCGCGACTGGATCAGGCGAAGAATTAGACCACACGGGAGAGTTCGCGTGGTCACGACAGACAGTCTCCAGTGTAAAGTGACCATTAGAACGAATGGCGATAACACAAAGCTGAATTGAGTTTCTGAATCTGACTGTCAACCAGGCACCGTTTGACATCGACAATTGACAAAAAATTCAACTATCGCCATCATTCAAGCACAGAACAAACACTCGTCCAATCTCGAGATAGTCACGGCGCATGCCGTACCATTTCTATACCATAATAGCAAAAGACACGCCGTACCATTCCTATACCGTTAGCGAAAGAAATACAAAGAAAAGGATCATTTACGTCAAAAGATACCGACACCCACGTCTCATCTTCTCCCTCAGGAGTACCGTACTCTTTGACAAGTCAAAAGACCTACCACTAATCCCTCCTGGGATGCTCTTTAAATTACATTAATGATAAGAACTAACGCCCAAGTCGAATAGATACATTGCTCAGTTAAGACACGACGTTACAGTATCTGATAAGGAAATCGCTTAAATTCACAAAATCTTAATGTATACAATCGCTTGCGCAGAAATGTTTCGTGAAACCCAAGACGACATGATGAAACTTTGTTGAATGATTCGTCAATTGTCTTCATTAAATCTAAAAGAGGTTAATTCAGTCTTATAATGACGTCACACGGTCGATTAGGTGCGGGTGAATAGTGGATTATGCATATGTGTGAATTGCCCACCTGGCGGCGGCATTCAACGCAAAGGATTAAGCCGGAAAATCGGATACAAAATATTCTAGAAATCTACCATCCGTTGAAGTATGTCTCAGTAATGAGCCGCCAATTACCGACACAAAGTCTTTCCATGATTGTCTGTCATTTGCAACTTACGCCAGGCCCTTTAAAATGTTCTCAAAATAACTTATACAGCCTATAGATTACTTTATAGATTACACGCAAAATATCAGGAGGAAGTTTTCGTGTGTTGTTCACGTTTCGCAACGCCGAAAAAATAGGCCATTACATTAAGGTAGAACGCGCCTCGGGGACAGATATTCGGACTCTCAAGCCTTTACAATTCTTTCTGATATACCACTTGTGGGGGTTCACTTTAAAGCTCTTGGTGTAAGAAAAACTTTTCGCCGGCTTAGTTTTTCGAAATTCAAAAATTTTATGTTTCTCCATATAATATATACTGTAAACACAGGGGTGGTGGCCATTTTGAATTTTGAATAATCAGTAAATCTTGGGTTATTTGTTTCTCTAGTACCAAAATTTACACGGTGACCCCCGACTTTTATTCTTGATTTTGAAAGACAATGATTGAAAGATTACTCCTCTGGAAAGTTTGAGCAAAAGTTTAAGTCTTTCACTTTGGAGGCGCAAACTACATTAATATATGTGACACGGTTTCGTTCGGTGTCTATACTTGAGCGGGGATTGAATACGAAATCCGTCTGATGGTCATTTCATGGTGAATTGTCAGGAGATGCTATTTAATTTACAGTCGATTATAAGCACTCAGATCTCGATGAAGATGAGATCCTTTAATGTCGCATTGTGCGCTAGATGAACCCGGAACAATATAAAAAAAACATATAGTGGCCATCCATCATGATCAAAACAGCAGAGCCATGCATCTTAACGATGTTCATCACACAATCATTCATACGGACCTCTTCATATTATTGGAACACACCTGTGACGTCTTAGTATATGACGCAGTATGTAAAGAACCACAATCCCCTATCTGACAAAACAAATATTAAAGAAAACAGCGCGAACACACATTTCACAAATACCTCTAACTGTCTTGATGGTTTTACTGCCGCTGTTTTATATTTAAGCCACAATCCAATGGGCGAAATCAAAATTGCAGGATGTGAGGAGTACATTTTCTTGCTCTAGGACACAACACCAGGCTTACATCTCGAACACACCATCTTAAAGAATTCCGACAGTGTGTCAACTACCCTGGCCACTAGTCGAACTCACAAATTCTCTGATCGAAAGCGCGGTACGCTTTCCAATTAGGGTAAGATACATCAAAACAAACTGCACGAATCATGGCTTTAAAACTGCCAAGTGAAAAATATTGATGCAGACAGCTAGAGAAAAATCCTTCTAGCGTGAGTGTGAGAGTCAATATTTTGACAGATAAGCAAGGATGTATTCCGATGATTGTTGTAGTTAAATCGTTAGCGAAAAGGTAAGACTTTCATAGAGTAGAAATCGTTGTCTTGTCAACTTCGATCGCTATTTAAACATTTTGGTACATTTTCTTACATACATGTAATATGCTTCCGCCCTTTTGAAAATGTGCAAGGTATAAACCGTTGCATGAATTTAACAGTGTGACGTTTGTTCTAATGACCATCTACGTCGTTGATGTCGCGCTCTACTTTATAACCTTTGACCCCCTCGACGACCGTCTGTCAAAAATGACTTTTTTATTCAAATTTCATGAAGGTTGAATAAATTATTTACACAAGGTGCAAACCTGAATACAATGTTACCATTCAAATGACACGATCCATGCCTGTACTTCCTACCAGGCTGAGGTAGTTGGAGAAACACAAAAATTATTTTGTAACGACTATCACCAGATACTGTAAAACAGCGTAAGCTTATACAAATCCCGGCGAATTTTAAGTGATCATATGAATTGAATATAATAAATGTTCATAAGACAAACACATTTGTTTAAATCCAGGGCACATATAACTTAGAGAATGATCTAATGTGCTACAATTATGAACTGTGTAATACAATTCAACAGCATATCGTATTTAGCACGGCTCTTCTTGAGCTAGGCACTGTATGAGTTAGTGATTTCCCTCAGTAACGATGTTCGCCGAGGTCATAGCCTCACTGTGATGAAAGCATTTACCAACAGTAAACACCCGACTTTACTACATCTGGTTAGTTCCAGGACTGCCAGGAGAAGTTTAACATTTTATATCGCAAGCCGAAAGGGCTACCTTTCAACACATCCCATTTACGGCGGAAACTTTCTGACATTAGGATTTGTAAGTTGACATTCTAATGGGGCAATTGACCTTTTTTCAGTAGAACATGTTTGAATTGGCAATTACTGATCCCTGTCGACAGATATGTTCGCACAGAGGGAAAAATTCTGTTAAGGGATTAAACATTTCCGTGCACGTCTTATTCGCCTTCGCTGCATTTGTCTTGAACAGAGAAGAAATGCCCATAAATTTCCGCGGTGTTATCCTTTGTCAGGTTGGATATGAACTTTCAAAGATCACATGTAACAATTAGGTACTTTTGTCTTCAAAGAATGGCGTGCAGTGTTCAACTGTCCCAAAACGATTGTTTTTCAAATTAGAAGGATATTCACGATAGCTTATGCCGAACTGATAAAATTAAAGTTTTTTACGACCTATACTACGTACACGACCCGATCCTACTCATTACTGCTCAATTGATGATAGCGGTTCGGCATGAGCTTAATTTTCTACTTTCGTTGTCCCTTACGATCATTACAGTACGTCCCACTGAGGTTCTAGTGTAAATTCAGCTTGATTTTAACAAGATTAACATACTGTGTAACAACCATATTCTACAATGAATGGCCAAACGATGTAGAAAAAAACCCAGAGAGAATGTGCTGCCACAGATGTAAGCAACGGCTCCAAAATGAACAGTTATATTATTATATATTAAAGCCAAAACAGGGTAGATGGCCATATGCCCAAAAACTTAATTGATGCACGGTTGCTTGGTCAGTGCGCATTTTAATGAACTTGCAACACAATGTTTCGCTACAAAACAAGAGCTTCTTCAGGTGTACTGTATTATTGAAAATACAGATACACGTAGTTTACTGTTTAATAATAACAAAAATTACTTCAAGTACAAAGTAATAATATGTCTTACTTAAGTTTCATGCATCCTGCAATTTTCAGACAAAAGACATTTGTATACCTCACGATGACATTTTTGTACTTCGAGATATATATATATATATATATATATATATATATATATATATATATATATATATATATATATATCGAAGTATACAGATGTCCTCGAGGGAAATTACAGTGCTCAATGCAATAAGATTGCAAGATGCATGAAACTTAAGTAATAGAGTTCATTACTTTGTACTTGAAGTAATCTGTTTATATATATATATATATATATATATATATATATATATATGTGTGTGTGTGTGTGTGTGTGTGTGCGTTAGTTCAATCCGAAACTATCCGAATCTATTGGCTTTTAGGCATGTGAACTGCGACACGGTTTAAATTATATGATAATCTGAACAAAGATTCCAAGCCGGGACAATCCTGCACAATACATTTGAGATTAAAAGTAATCGGCTTATGCTATGCTTGCCGTTCTAATCAGTGTTATATTTCTCAGCGGCCACTCTTAGGAGGCTTTTGCGGCTTAGAATTTATGTCTTTATGTTCGTTGCGCCCGGGAGATTCGATTGTGACCATGCGCTGTTATTGCCGGGGGCTGTACCGTTAGCATTGGTTTTACCTTTCTAAATAATTTAGTTTTTGAACCTTTGGTGACTGGGTGTGCACCTTAGATAATTGGAGTTATATCAGTCGATAAGTGCCAGCAGCCTTGCTAAGGCCAATTAATATGTTTTTGTTTGATTTTTAAAAAACACAGTGGTAAATGCCACATAATAGACCAAAATCCCACAAACCCCCATTCTTATCGTCCGCATGGAACGCAACCCTCGAGGAAGGTTCAATCCCTGCTCTGTTTTATTCATCTTCATCCGTAACGATTTTAAAAGCTTAAAAATGTAAACAAAAGCACGTCGTGCAGGTAGCCATGCACGTATAGTAGTATTGCAATATTTGCATATTTATGCTCACGATCGCAATGAAGACTTTGAAGATCTGCCAAGTCCATTACACGGCGTGGAAGTTTGTGAGGCAGGTAATATAAATGTGTTTCAAGAAAGCCACCAGGCAATCATGATAAGACGTTTAATATTTAATACTCAAAACACCCTGTATGAAATTGAAAGTAGCAATTTGCATTTGTGGCAGAAAGTCCCATGAGAATCTCGTGAGATGCGTTGCCAGTGCCGATCTCGTGGGGATTTGACATGCAAATATATTCAGCTATCAACAGATAACGCGGCGACTGCACCAGCATGTCAATTTGCAAACGATTTCTTTTAACTTTCGTACGGATTACTCTGTCGTTGAACTGTTACGATAACGTTGGTGATTTACTCATATTCTGGTCACGTGCAGAAACTCACAATTGAACTTGACGATAATGATACACATTTTGAATACAAAACGCGCGGTGCAGATTGTGTAAACACTTGAAGTATGGTAAATTCAATGTATTTTTTCATCTGCAAAATATTACAATACGTGGAACACTCAGAAAACTTGATAAGCAATATCAGTGTCATTAGTTTAGGTAGAACGCGCCTCGGGGACAGATATTCGGACTCTCAAATTAATATTACTACAACTCTTTTCTGATCTACCACTTGTGGAGGCTCATTTTAAAGCTCTTTGAGTAAGAGAAACTTTCACCGTGTTAGTTTTCCGAAAATCCAAAGTTTAATTTTACCCCGTAGAGTTACAAGGAATGGCGGTGATTTTGAATTTCAAATATCGCAAAATGTTGGGTAATTTAGTTCGCTTGTTCCAAACTTATAAACAGTGACACCCCTAACCCTCCCCCAACCTCCCAATTTTATTAGCTCCGCTGTCAGCGACACGAAGCTTATCAAATTGGCTGATTTTCCGTTGTCCGTCGTTCATCAACAATTGCCCTCTCCTCGAAAACCGCAAGTCCTATTGCTTTGAAATTTGATATGCAGTTCACTTGGGGTGATTGTTCAAATCGTGGTGAAATTTGCATATTTATAATTTTGGGGCATTTTTTGCTGTTTTTGGTAAAAAATTTTCTTCTCTGAAACCGCATGTCTGATTGCTTTGAAATTTACTACATGCAGTTTACTTAGGGTGACTTCAGTTAGATTTGTTCAAATTGTGGTGAAATTTGCATATTTGTATTTTTAAGGCAATTTTTGTCATTTTTTGGTCAAAAAATCTTAAAAAATCTCCTTCTTTAAAGCTACAAGTTAGAAAGTTTTGATAGGTGGTACATAGGTCCCTACGGATGATTTGTTCAAATTGTGCAGAAATATGCAAATTTGTATTTTTTCAGCAATTTTTGTCATTTTTGTTCAAAAAAATTATTTCACCAAAACCGCTTGTCTGACAGCTTTGATATTTGGTATACAGGTTTATAGGTTTGAGCAAAATGTGACATATAAAAATTATGATGGAATCTACGATTCTGTATTTTGTGGGCAATTTTTGCCTTTTTTGTCAAAAAATGTGTTTCTCAAAAATTACTAGTCTGATAGCTCTGAAATTTAGTATTCAGGTTCCTACAGATGAACTAAATGTGATATATTGAATTATGATATCTGCAATTTTGTGTTTTGGGGCAATTTTTGCCATTTTTGGTCAAAAATTTGTTTCTCAAAAACTGCTTGTCTTATAGTTTTGATATTTGGTATACAGGCTCCAAGGGGTTATTTGAATATGATATATTGAAATTACGACGAAATCTGCAATGTTGATGTTTTGGGGCTATAATGTCTATATTGTCTGTGATGTTTATGGAGAAAAAAGTTTTCCCTGGCCTATTTTTTTTGAAATTATAAAATTTAATGTATTGTTTAGTTTTAACAAGGAACGGTGGCAACTTTGAACTTCAAGAGTCGGTAAATATTGAATAATTTGTCTCTATTACAAAATTTTGCACCATGACTACCAAATTTATTCTTGATTTTGACAGGGCATAATTTCAAGTCTCCTCACGGAAATATTGAGCGAAAGTTTGGTCTTTCGATTTCAAGGTGCGTACCACCTTAAAGCAATCTGCATATCAAAATGATTAAATGTTTTCTTTCTATTGCACAACTAGTCTTCAATAAATTAATTATCGTGATAAGAATACAGAAACAATTTATCTCAAATTTGCAGATACATGAAATTCAAAGTGGGCGCTACTCAGTGCATTCAAAAGATTGGCACTGTCGATTTTCGTGCAAAAATGCTAAAGTGGCACACTTAAAAATAACTTTTCAAACATGCTCAAGTTAAATCCGGAATATCTCGTATCTTTGGTCACTGTAAAAGATTTTTTTTATGTTTTCCGAAAGAATAACTTCCATGTTTTAAATGTTGTAATGATCTTCATGTAACGAGCGTGATAAAATATCGAGAATGTCCATGACATGAAATACTCAAACAAAAATAAGATTAATGCGGAGTTTTTTATGACTTGTAGGATAAAATGATTTGACATACTCCGATTTACGTCTGCAATTGTTTTGTATAATGTATCTGAAAAGCATTTTGGTATTTTTAAAAATCCCTACAGTTTACAATTATATAATTTGCAGGAGCAACATTGGAGTCTTAGACAGTTACAAGTTACAGTACTGTTCATCTAATTAGCGAAAGAGCTCTGATTCAAACGGAAATAGACGATTGACACAGATTTATAGTTATAATTTATAATGATATGTACAGTTACATAGTAAACATCTATTGCCTGGCCATGAGGGCTATAGCGCCCGTCTATTACCCCGAGGGGCCGTGTGTTACCAGAAACACATCGCTATTCCCCGAGGCCGTAGGCCGAGGGGTATAGCGATGTGTCTCTGGTAACACACGGCCACGAGGGGTAATACTAATAGACGAGCGCTATAGCCCGAATAAAGACAAGGCTATAGGTGTTTTATAACACACCACATGCTCATGTTGTATTGTTGTATAGTTTTTAATGTGTTTTGATATTTTGCACCACAACAATCCATTTTGGCAAGTTTACTTAGCGATGTTTCGACAGCGGTTTCAGTTGTACTTGGTATCACTTTCTTTCAAAAAATATTGGAAGCATACCTAGCGACTTCCTTAGTTGCACTTTAATCTTTTCCGTCGATGAACTGTTCAAGTTCCTACGCTGTTGGAATGTTGGAAAATTTTGGAAAATCTGTTTTAGGGAATGTGTCGTCATCTATCCCGGACGCACATCACGTTCTAGTCACCCGCCATTGTTGCAAAGCTGTAGACGACACAACAGTCACGTGGTCGGGCACTTTTCCAAATTTGGTCAGAATTATTTCCCTAGGGAAATAGCTTTTCAAAAAATACCCTCTGACGTCACTTTTGTCGATCTATATTTTATCGATCGATATATATATAAACAAAGATACACGTATCACAAGTACACATTCAAAATACCCAAGCTCAGAAATAGCACAGAACTATCAAAATTCATATGGAAACTCAAAGACAACAACAGAAACTACGATATCAAATGGTCAATCATCGACAGAGCTCCCCCCTATTCAAATAAAACCAAACGCTGCAACCTTTGCATAACAGAAAAACTTCATATAATTTATTCAGACAGCAAATCAACCCTTAACAAACGAACAGAATTCCTCTCAAAATGCAGACACCGCAGCAAATTCCTCCTCATTAATAACTGACCTGCCATTGGTCGCAACCGCTTATTTGAATATGCATACTCACCTGCAACACAATATAAACAGTCCCATTCCCTTCAAATACTCACTCCTGATGATTGCTTAGCGCATGAAACAGCCTGTAGAGTGACAACTACAAGTTCCTAGATTCTCAGTATATATATATATATATATATATATATATATATATATATATATATATATATATATATATATATATATATATATATATATAATTTAAATTATGTTAACTTTGATAAAAGGGATTTTATTCAGTGGACACACTGATACAGAAAAAAGATCTTCGATCACGTAATAAATAGACCCAAGGACATTTGTCCATACATGAAAGCTAAACTACGCCCACACTTATCCAAATTTGTACGTGAAGGACAAGCAATTTTATCAACATTTGTTGTGCTCAGATCAGCAAGTTTACTCTTGATGGATTATGCGATTGTAATGTTCACATAACAGAGAGGTCAATTAAAAGTTATTAAAAACGTTATTGCCTTAATGTGCAAGTGCGGCTCCTCTTTGTACAGGACGCCGCATCAATATGCAGCAAACACCGCCAAATTGTATTTTCATACAGTTGAATCTATCACTGTGAGATAAAATGGCAAACGCGCCGACAGCAAGGTCACATATCAAGAATCGCTTATTCCGTGAACAATTCTGTGGTGCAGTGTTCGTAGTAGTAATAATGAACACCTATTAACTCGTCATGCTGGCCATGACGTCATTTATATCAACCTTAGAGGGTGCTTGCATTAACATAAACACATCGCCATTTCCGATTCCTCTCGGCTGTAACGTAGTTAGGCTAAGTGACAGGTACTTCTATTCAGCAAAGGCGACGAGAGCAAAAACAACCACCGAACGGCAAAGACGATAGCTTCTGCAAATATTGCAACAACGAACTGATAAAGACTTATCTGCTACAAACTTATCTGCTGTAAAATCTTGTACATCAGCTACAAATCTACCGAGTCCGTCCACACAGCCATTCACATAAACTTAAACATAAAGACCTTATACCACTCTCACTGTAATTATCGCACGCTTTGTCTCGGGAAAACGGGAGAATCTGCAAACACTACAGCGAGATGTAAAGATTGGTGGTTACATTATTTTTTCATCGCTGATGCCGCGATAGGAAAAAGTCTTACATTTTCTACGGTTGGTCAGAAACAGGGAAGATTTCGATCTAACTTTAATTACCTGTTCAATAGAAAAAAAGAAAACCTAACATACTGGAGCTTTATATATTTCTGCAGTTACTATTCTCCATCGCTTAAATTTTACATGTCGTAAATATTTGAAAACTGATCGTTATTTTTAATAGTCTGGAGTGAAACAAGAAGACAGTGTTCTTAGATACTAACGTCTGCATGCTAGATCAAAGACGTCACGAGTTAGCAACTTTGTTTCCATCACGAAGTTTATATCGATAAAGCGAGATAACGGCACTGCAGCGTGAATCTGAGCTTAGCAAGACGTTTGCTGGTAGACCTGACCAAACAAGTGCGCGCAGTTACACATCGTACGTGCTCAAAATCACTGTTCATGATAGTTTTATATGATTTTCGTGATATTGTTAGCCCAAAATAAAACGTTGATTTGGTTCACGATCTAGCAATACAACGAGTCGTATGTTGGGTGAGAAGGAAGTGCACAGTTATAAAGATTAACGCAAATCATGTGATATCCTGGCATCTTTTTTCTCCCGTTTACAACATTAAAAAAAATAATCTCCCCGTCTGCTTGGTCGAATTTTGTTAATTTTCACAAAATGTTTTTTAAATACTATATAACAAAACGACCATTTTGTTTTGCAATGATATTTTATTTTGAACGAGAGCCATTTCAATTTTGCTTATCATGATTTTAATCACTTTTTTTGAATGTTAGTCTTTCAACCCTCGCCTTTTAAGAATGAGAATAGAAAATGCAAAACAAAATTGTTTGTTTTATTTCGACAGATACTCTAGTTTCAAGTAAAGACATTAAATTTCATAAAGTAGTATCAAGGTGTGGACGTTAATATTTATCATTAGTATAAAGTTAAGATTTTTACCCAAATACGTACCCCTTCATTCTTCGAGTAAACTGTTGATACCATACTTCACTTTACATTCCCTGTTTTTTAAACTGTATAGTACGAGGGGCTTTCTATGTCATCTTTGAAGAGAAATATTGCTTCAAAAACGTGTTTGGTTAAGTACAAAGCTACCTTAAAGTATTTAAAAACTTCGGCAAGCTGGCAAGTGCCAAAGCTTCGTTTACATTTGGACTCATGTCATCATCCGAAAAGGAGAATCCGAGAAGTGATCTTCTCGTTGATAGGGACTCTTTCTTTCTGGCACGAAAAACGACTATGTTGAACGTAATAAGACCGGATACCTACGTGTATGGATATCTTAACGGACGCAAGCTATGTCGGAAGACAATTTACATCCCCATATTTAAAAATCAAAACGAGATGACTTGATATTTCGCTGTGTAGTTTTCCAAGAGCTACAAATATCACCCATTGTCGAAGGTTCTCTAGCATTACACGTGGAGGTGTCTACTCACCTTGGCGTGCTTAAAATGATAGCATAAGCTGACCATACGCTGTTGATAATGCCTTTGTTAGCGAGGAGCAAGGACGGAATATGACACTGAAGCTCGACCTGCGACGATAAATGAGTGAAGAAAATTTTTCTATGCCTCCCTTTCTTAACACTGCAAGGCCTCAAAATTGATCAGATATTTCCACTTTATCAAGGTATTTCGATTAATAAAGTGCCTTTGTTGTACCGATACCATATTGTATCTGCATTCCGTGGATGCTCTTGTGATTAAAATAAAAATGTTCCAATTAAAAATTAATTGAACCAATACCTGACAGTGAACGGTATAGATATAGGCATAATATCAGAAGAAATGAACAATCGGACGGCGAGCTCCGAAAATATTCTCCTGTCACAAAACAGGGCAGCAGGTCACATGATTGTACACATGAAATATTGAAATGATATTACACTGTTCATTAAAGAGACCATTACAATACGGTAAACTTTCAATCGGGGTTGAACTCATAACATGCGGTACCTAGTCATCTAGCGGAGAAGCCATAGGCAAACCCACTTGGTCATTTCCACTCTCTCAAAAGGGATGGTTCAATAACCGAGCTGACGTCGTAGAGTTCATGAAGCACTTGCACTCACACACTCACTATCACACATCGCACACTCACGTTATCAGGGAAATGAATACATCGCTTAAACTGGGCGAAAGACAGCGTCGGGGACAATTCTGTCCACCAGCAGAGCTATCAACCCGAAGGATTATGACAATCTAAGCCTCTAAAAATGATTATTTTCCAAATCTGTAAACTTTTCACTTCCCATATGGGCAAACTACGCAAATAATCCCACAGTCACGTCTTCGGAATATTTAAAGCAATCCAAGAAAAAAAAGACTAAATTGCATGGAGCAGATTGATTACATAATTCTATGATTTCAAAGCCATGTTCACTTTTATCTAAAGAGTAAACTTATGGATGAATGTCAAATTTATATTTAACTGTAAATGTTTGGTAAGAGAAGCGGGGTAGATCTAATTGTTATGCTGTACTCGAACTTTAATAAATTTTGAAAAAAAAATGACAAAGTTTTATCTTATTGGCGAATGCAGATGCTGTTTATTATCCATTGGTGAGTTGCTGAATAGAGCGTTATGTCCCCAGCTTCTTCCCTATCTAAATTAATTTTCCCTAGACTGTCAGTATGTCTGACGCCGGTCAGCCTGTCTGTCCGTCGCTCTGCGATTCCGACGAAATTGGGATTAAAATGGACGCTTGTCAGTTCAAGGTACAAACAGGGAAGATTGAAAAGTGATCGCGTACAGTATTACAGAAAACCGAGTAACGAAGATAAATTTCACACTGAAGGCAACAGAAGTTGTGTCCTGGGACAAGTATGAAGGAGAACAGAGACAAGGACGAAAATTGACTACTGATCTCTTTTGTCGAAAAAACTTCAAGCGCTTTACATCCAACCCTTTACTACGTGAACCCATACAGGGTTAAGATATACTCGCATATCTCTTATGATCATTCGCATCCTTAAACCATTTATATACATACTGTTTTAAGATGAAGACAATATACAAATCAAGCACTTGTTGAGTTTTAACATTGACTGCTCACGAAGCATAGCTGCCCTTCACTTTTAGTGTACAAGCATTCTAAGTCTCCTTATTCATATATGCACCACTTTGCCTCAAGTGGACATTGCACACAACCATCCCAACCTGCCAAACTAGTCTGGTTTTGCACTGGTAAAGGACTTATATATGCTTCGAATATAACCCTTGAGCGCAATGTCAATTTTTGTCTCCTATAGAGAATATACCCAAGTCGATGTTTTTCAGACTTTTGTCAACATTTTGATAACAAACTTTAGCCAATAAAATGTGATGTCCATTTGGTTCAAAATTATCAAAACATTACAGAAAAAATCATAAAAATTGGAAAAAATGTTGCACTAAAATTTTGATGGGAACAATTACAGCACTCAAAGGTTTAATCACTTTCTTTCGAGGGACGACGTCACTGCACTTCCCGTCACTTGGTAACAGCCAAAAGACATAAGATAAGTGTGCCCTTAGCAAAAAAAGTGCCACAATATCTACCCAAGTAATATAGAACAACGCGTGATTGTTCTTCAGAGAATATGTTGAAAAACTAAAATGTCTATAATAACTGGTCTTTCGTCGTTGATGGTACCTATCTTGTAAAGGTAGAATGTGTCTCAAGGACGAGTAACAAAAATATACACCGTCCTAAGTTTTGGAATTTCCCCATAGAGTTAACACGTGCCATGTTTCTCTACGACCAACTTTCCTGAGGAAGATAATGGCTAAAAGTTGCCTTGAGAAAAGTTTTAGGCGCCAAACTACCGTAAATGGTTCTGAAGCACTAACAATGGCCCGGGACTGAGAACAGTAGTCAAATCTATGTTGGTCAACGTTCTTATTGTATAATACTATGTCGTGAAAAATTGTATGCTGTCACGTTTTGCTAGTAAGAGAGTACTGCTTATGTACAGTGCACTGTCTTAGATATGGTCATACTTTAAGACACTTTGTGTAATATTTTATGTAGACTATTGTGACACAAGAACACAGAAAAAACATCGATTTGATTACTGTTATCATCAGTTCTATGGCACTGTTGGATAAAACGAGGTGTAATGACGCGTATGCATTATTTAATTATTCCACCATGCACGTATAAGGATTGTCTAGATACAATACACATCACTTCGGTGCAACAACACAATTCAAAGTCACTCGATAAATAACAGAAAACCAGCATGGGACAGCCTCTCTCTCTGGAATGGGAAATAAACAGTTGACTACACTTGATTGACAATGTGACTGTCTTTACAATGTCAGATGGGAGTTAAAAACCTGAAGGGGTTTCCACGGCTGAAACTAAATAAACAACCACACATTGTCTTGCTTGAGATTTCAACTGAAATTGTAAAAGCAATTCAACTACATAGTTGGTCAAGTGTAATCAACTGATCAGTCTAGACACAGCTCCCAATGCTGTTTTACTGTTATTAATCAATAAGTGGGTGACTTTGAAATGTGTCGTGATACCCCAGCTTATCGTTCGTTTTGTACATGGTGTCCGTCTCACTCCGATAGATTCAGTATAAAGTCAATTGTCAACATATGGCGTATCATGCTTAATCGAAAGGTCAGTGTTCGTGAAAATGGTCGACACTATTGTATGGTGTATTTGCTGGATTTGAGAACAGTAAAAGCTCAGTCACGAATCAAAACCGATTTATAAGTTTTTCTACGACATTCCGAAACATTATGGCATCCCAGCGCACATTTCTGCTTATACAGCTACGCTAAGTGATAAATGTTCTTGTCGAAAAGTTCAAACGCCTCCTGGTGGTTTTTGATCCGATTTTCCGAGGATGTGAACATAACGATACAGTGGAACTTGTTAACCCTCGCGTAAAGTTCAGTTTATATTACTCCTAGCCGAGATTACATCCAACGATTAATGATAGCTACGTGAAATACATCATGGCCAATGCTCTAGCGAATGTTTAAAGTGCCACAGAATAATACCATGCAGTTGCTAGTCGGAAAAAAAATATAAGTGAATAGCTTAATAGGACAGATAGAAAAGTATCTTTGCAGTTCACGACACTGCGTGTACGGGTTAAGATTTCGAGTCACTGAAGCTTTAGAAAGTAACGATTAACAATTTTGGAAATTAAAGAAGATGATAACATTTTTTATCACATGGAATTGTAGCATTTTATGTCTATATGTTAGATTTAAAGGTACAGTATAGGTTACTCAATAGTTGATTCTAATTTCACTATTTTGCTCTTTAATATCAAAGCATTTTGTGCTCGCGAGCTCTATATTGAAAGTATATTACGCTTACAAACACAACACACCGCGTGATTTAGGTAATGCCACTTTTGAAAATTATACGCTGGCTTTTACTGCAATTCAAGTATTAATGATAGCATTTGACGTCACACGCCTACAAGCTTAGTTTACAAGTTGCACACCTCACTGCTCAGTGTTTTTACTTGACTTGTTTTACTTGATTTTCGGAGAAGGTGATGAAGAGGCCGTGTTTGACACACAACGCAGAAAACAAATTACTGAGGATACATCTCAAAATGAAACATGAAATATGATGTGAATTCTCATTTTTGCAGTCGGATAATAAGATAAACATGATCACACGGAGAAAAGATCAAGGGTGGCCATCATCTGTGTATTTAATTATAAGGTTTTCTTGCAAGGTTCCTTTTCACGCTTGTCAACCTTTGGTTGTGTTAATCTATGAAGACTATCGTATGACAGAAATACTTCAAAGACGATAGCCTGCTTCGTTGTCATATAGTGCTCAAACTAACAAGTCACACACGCCAAGTCTTCAAGTCACCGTTTCAAAGGCACCGCCGTCGCCACAAGGGTGTAAATGGCATTCGTGGAGTAAGGAATCCTTTAGGACTGCACGAGAAAATCTTTCACATGGACTCGTAAATGCGTCCCTATGTTCTGACCGTGTGACGTGCAGTTGAATAAAGTCACGCTGATCTGGTAGAAATGCTTCGATGACGGAAAAAAAACACTTTCGAGAGACAAAAGGTGAGCATACGTTGTGCAAGTTAGGAAATTGCAGTGCCATGATTCAACAAAGGTGTTATGCTTGACTGCGAAAATTTACAATTTAGCACCTTTGAATTCCAAAATTAAAATGGCCTTTAAAGCGATGCAGTGTATTGTAATAAGATCCATGAATGTGTAATGGTGATATGATATGATAATTGTCTATGTACATTATTCATGCGTTGTTATGCGTAACACAGGAAAGTCAATTACATGTAGACTTAATTGGCGACGTCCTCTAAAAATTCAAAAGAAAACCCTCATTTCCAATCGAGTCGAATGAAGTCACAGGCCATTTTCCGTCTAGAACAGATGTTCGTCCTTATTAATACCGTATCTCATTTGCGTTTCCTGTGTCCTTGGTCAGTACATCTATTCTTGCACCCGTGGAATGCGTAACCAATCATCTGTCATGTAAATGAACTGTCCGGTCTCATCCCTCCGACCGAGGACTTGGCTGTCAATATCTCACTTCCCTGCAGTATAAGTACAGTATTCTCTGCCCTATCTCTGGAAATGGATAAGCTACTTAGATGAAAATGGAAACAAACAGCATAAGATACATCTTTACAATTTCTGTATTAAATATGCATGGATGCCAATAGGTTATCACGATGCCTTCTGCAATATTAAGATTCATTTTGAGACTTGACAAGACTGAAGAATATAGCTGTCCAGTGTCAGATATCATTACAATTTTACATCACTCAAGGGTGTATTCCATTTTATTTGTTATGCATTATCCAATGGGACATCAGTTTGCCTCCATAAACTTAGGCTGCGTGCAACAAAGGTTGTTTCACGCCTTAGATATGTTCAACGCGCATGTCATTTGGAATATAAATCACCCCAAAAGACAATGATTATTGATTCATCCTCGAAACAGAGTGAAGAAGCGATCCCATGTAACTTTAAAATCATCGATCACCATGCCAAAAAATGCTTACCACTTGCGAAGATGTAGGCTACATCACGTTGTCCATAGTGTAGGTCTACGGAACATGCCGGCGATGTAAAATATGGCTGCCCTAAATTAGCATTCATTATTAAAATGACAAACATTGTTAGCTCAAAGAATACAAGGAGAGAGATTACGTCAATTTCCAAAATAGGCTAAAAATTTACCTTTTTAAGCCCTTGTAAGGCATTCATGATTTCATTTATAAGGAAGCTGCGGTACTTTGCATAATAGACCTTTTTTCCGGTTATCCCACAATGCATTGCAGTGACTTTATCAAACACTGTATATAAGCTCAAAACAGCGGAAACATGCTGATTTGTTTTGTACAACGGATTGTTATAGAAGAATGACACAAAGTTGCAATACCAAATAATGCCCCGTGTATAATCTAACCATCAGCGACGAAAATATAGGTCAGGGTGTAATCTGCCATAGAATTCTATGAGTAACGTACACTGCGTGTACCCTACGGCTAAAAAGTTCTATGCGTAACGTAAGCTTTGTATACCCTGGCGCGCACTGCATCATTGAACCGGTAAAAGAACTATTACGATACTGAGGGATCATTTATAGGAACGTGTTTCTTATCTTATAAGTGCTTGAGTTTTATTTTATCTGATTTTCAGTCGCCTTCAGTGGCCAATGCTTTTCGACAAGTCATTCAGGTGAACTGAATCTGCCCTACGTGGACACTCTGAGGCTTTCGGTCGTCCGGAGACGAACGGTCATGTCTGACTGTTTCACTCAACTTGACTGATAGATAGATTCTTAACTCATTGATATGTTGATTCGTCATCATTGCAGACATTTTCCGCATCGCGGATTAACGAAGACACACGCGCACGGTGGTTTGTGCTGAACAATCTCCTCAAACGAATTTGCAAAGTTTCGAACGAGGGCAAAGAGCAAGGTTTGATAAATCAGTCTGAGAACAGCGTGCCAGGCCATTTGCAATGAATGGCGGTTTTTCCACAATACCGTTAAAATGATACTGTCGTCTGGAGACCGATGTTTGGGGTCATTATCAAAAGTTCAATCGGGGCAGCATCGGTAATCTTAGTGTAAGCCACATATCCTATTTCACCTTGAAAGGTGATATCGTCTCTGACAGAGACCAATCTATTCGAGACTTTGTCCGATACACCACAGGTACATAATGCTTCGATGTACCCGGAGACAAATATCCGTTAGGGATGAAAGCGTCGGGTCTGTGACGTGATAGATATTGTTCTTCAATCGAAAATACGAATATTAAGCTCATTACAAAACAATAATATTCGTCACAGTTAAGGTAGTATGCACCTCGAAAGTGAAAGACTTAAACTTTTGCTCAAACTTTCCGCAGTGAATCTTTCAACCATTCTCTGTCAAAATCAAGAATAAAAATCGAGGGTCACCCTGCAAATTTTTGTACTGGAGAAACAAATCACCATTAATTTACAGATATTTGAAATTCAAAATGGCCGCCATCGCTGTGTTAGCTCTACCGAGATAATAAAATTTTCGATTTGCGAAAAACTAATACGTTGAAAAGTTTTCTTTCACGAAGAGCTTTAAAATGAATTTTCACAAGTGGTAGATCAGAATAGAATTTATAAAGTTGAAAGCCCGAATATCTGTTACCGAGACGCATTCTACCTTAGGTTTACTTCTTTTTCATCGTATACAAACCGTTTGTTATTTAAACCCATTCAGGTCAAACCGAGGAACACAGGGCCATGATTATGAATACAAAAAAAAAAATTGACATTGTCATAAGACACCGGTCGCTTTACTTAAAACGCGCCTCGGGGCCATATATTCAGAATCTTAAATTTCCACTTTATGATCTTCAACTTGTTGGGACTCATTTTAAAGCTCTTGGAGACAGAAAATATTCAAGTGTCATTACTTTTTCGAAAATCAAACATTTTTACCATAGAATTAACATGGGGATCATGATGACGGCCATTTTGAATTTCAAATATTGCAAAATGTTGATTAATGTGTTACCCTAGTTCCAAGCTACGCACGGGACCTCTGACGTGTACTATTTTAGATTTGGCAAGAGAAAGGTTTAAAGTTTCACCGAGGAAAGTTTGAGCAAAATTGTAAGTCTTTTACTTTCGTGGCGCATACTACCTTAATAAACCCACGGCGACCTTAAGGATACCTTATCGTTTTCATTCGGTAATGACACGGTGTGCCATGCCCTTCACGACAGTGTTTGAAACGCCGTCATACTTCTCCCCAAGCCGGTTTCTTTATATCTCGCAGACTACGTGCCGCTTACGTTACTTGTGTAAAATGTATCAATGACGGGGAAATTACTTCGTCATATGCACGCTCCCTACAAGTGTGAACCTAACGTGTTCAATTTGATGACGCAAATCTTACATGATATAGTCTACAAATCCCACTAAGTCTTCAGACCGCACATCTTTAAAAATACAACCCTTGTATGTCTATTTCATTCCTTGGCACAGATATCAAGAGGGCTTGCCTCTCATGGCTTGTGCTGTAAGACATCTTATGTGGTGGTGATCTGACGGACATGCCGAAAAGGCTGTAAAGCAGCTTGCGATGCACTGTTATCACTACGTGTCAGGGTCTAATTTTCTCCAACATCAGTTACAGCAGACAAGCTATTGCAGAGTTAGAATCACCCATTGGGTGACCTTTAAATGATGATATTTAGAGCTGGAGCTTAACTTCTGATAAATACAATAAAATATAATTCTACGAATGTGCACAGCGTGTTACAGAACCTAATACCATAAAGCTAGTAAAAAAGGATTGAATGTGCTTATTATTTGCAGACGTTTACGAGCAGTGAACCAACGAAAGAATAATAACATCGTGGTTCGCGCCTGGAAAGTGAAAGATTTAAACATTTGCTAAAACTTTCCTTGAGGAATCTTTAAACCATGATTCTCTTTCAAAATCTCGAATAAAAATTGGGGGTCACCGTGCAAATTTTGGTACTAGGAAAACAAATAATCCAAGATTTATCGACATTTAAAATTGAAAATGGCCGCCATTCCTGTGCTAACTCTATCGAGAAAAAAAAGTCGAATATCGAAAAACCAAGCCATTGAAAAGTTTTTTTTACACTAAGAGCTTTAAAATGAACCCCACAAGTGGTATATCAGAAAAGAATTGTAAAAGTTTGAGGGTCCGAATTTGTGTCCCCGAGGCGCGTTCTACCTAAGGGCATGAGCTCGGATACGTAGCATACAGCTAGCGATAACTGCAGACGTTAACTGCAGCACCTTTACTATTGGCCAACTGTCGAACCGGCAGAAACATCAGACACTTCGTTATTGAACCCACGTTTGTTTTCTGCTCATAAACTCTCTTCGCACCGCGGTCGCAATAAGTTGTCTCTCACGGTATAAACGAATGTCTAATTCCATTTTCTAGGAGAAATGAAGCATGATATTGGCGACCGTCATCAGTCCAAGTGGACAGCCTGCTTTAAATATTGTTTAACGCTTGCCAACAAAATGGAACACCGAATCCAAAAGTATCCCTGACATTTGTGTTTTTAAAGAGTGCTATTAGCAGAGTGTGACGTTCGATCACTATTATTTAATGGTGATTGCAATCTTAGACGAGAGATGTTGAATGACCAAAACCTTTGGGATGGGTACACAGTCAATGTCTAGAACTGTCATTGCGACATATGCATAACCTTGAAGTTCCTATGTTCAACATCTGAATCAAATCACTTTACACAGACATAGGTGAAAACAATCCTGAAAAGTTCTTGGAAATATTCTTTTTGTGGATTGCAGGTAATTTGTCTAGGAACATTTTTTTTTCGATTAATCCATAGAATATCTCAATTGCTAATTATTTTGCATTCAACGAAATACTTATCTGCATTATTAAAAGTGAAATTGTGATAAAACTTGCGAAATAATCGACAAAAGGCAAACATTTGGCTCATTTTTGTCCGATCTGAAGAATAGAGCATGCATTTGAGAGTAAGTTTGGCTATCAATGTAAAGATATGGTAAATCCAAATGTGGGGCCAATTATAGACCCACTTTTAAATAATTTTTTTATTCTGTTCTTAGCTCTTTTGTAATTTCTACACATTTACGTCATAAATGAATAACCACG
Source organism: Ptychodera flava (assembly GCF_041260155.1). Classification (NCBI taxonomy): domain Eukaryota; kingdom Metazoa; phylum Hemichordata; class Enteropneusta; family Ptychoderidae; genus Ptychodera; species Ptychodera flava. Next base: position 8,410,807 of record NC_091944.1, on the reverse strand, counting down.
TACGTACGTAAGTACGTACGTATGTGCGAGGGAGCGTGCGTCCATACACGTATGCAGTTATGCATGCACACATGTATGTATACGGCTAGAAACTAGTCACGGTTACTATGAATTGATATCTCGATTTGTCGATATTGACGCTTGATCTCGGCCCTCACCAATTAGTCATTAACCCCAATTTACCTTGGCAACGTTTCAAAATTGTATAAAAGAGGTATAGTAAAATAAGCATCACACTTTAAATAGCTAAGACGTTGTCTTCTCGCTGGTCACGCAGCATTCTTCCTACACAATAAATCATCTTGTCATATATTGTACCCTTCTGAACTAAATTAAGCTTCAAATTTAGTTTCTAACCTCATTGCCTAATTTTATAAAAAGCAACATCAAATGATGCTAGATGGCGTTAGAAGGTAATCGAGGTAGCAAGGCAAAGTAAACGAAAAAAATCCTGTATGTTAGACACGTCATGTATTAAATTACCTTTATGGGTGCCGTGCATTTTCAGCAATAGATATCATAATATGCCAATCAATAAGGTAAAGAACATAGTAAAGAGAACATGCAATGTCTCGAGTAGCATAAAAATAAATATGAAAACAACATCGGATTTTCAACGATTAAAATATCCTTTTTAAATTTTGCAGATTCGACACTAACCGGAAGAAATCGACGCTTATCGTTTAATCCTCCGTGTGCAGTAATATCATAAGTGATTAAAGCCGTAATAATTAGCATTTTGCTACTTCAGGAATCTCTAAAATTTGCAAACAAGTAAGGGTCATAGAGTTCTGTTGATCTGGACGAGACGTTTGTTGTTAAACAGACTAGTTGTATATTACATTAATTTTACATTAACTTAACTCTCTTTCATTATATTAGTTCCTTGTCTCTTAGTAAAATGTCCTTTATGAGGGCTCCGATTTAAATTACAATATTTTGTAACTCAGACTACTTTCTTCAAATAAAGTATAATAATAATAATTTACAATTGTAAGGTAAGGCAAAATTTCTTCGAAGGACTTCTCGTCCGTGCCAATAAAACAATTGTTTCAGTAAAAAACTATCGTAACTGTTATTACACGAGATACAATTCCGGTCAAGTTATATGTATAGGTCGACGAAATTGCCATAATCTAAGTACGTCGGTCGGTCACTCTTGATATGGATAATTTAGACACAAACTTTATTTCCTTTTGTCCGACGCGAAGCGGAGGGCGATGCGCATGCGCGGTGCAAATGTCCGCGTGCATTCTTTACGGCAGTTTATGCATCTCATATTTGTAACTTTGGGTACGTATTGACTAAAAGTATGGACGTTAGTTAAACATACATACATACATACATACATACATACATACATACATACATACATACATACATACATACATACATACATACATACATACATACATACATACATACATACATACATACGTACGTATGTGCGAGGGAGCGTGCGTCCATACACGTATGCAGTTATGCATATACGCATGTATGTATACGGCTAGAAAACTAGTCACGGTTACTATGAATTGATATCTGGATCGGTCAATATTGACGCTTGATCTCGGCTCTCACCAATTAGTCATTAACCCCAATTTACCTTGGCAACGTTTCGAGATTGTATAAAAGTGGCAGAGTAAAATAAGCATCACACTTACAATAGCTAACACGTTGTCTTCTCGCTGGTCACGCAGCTTCTCCCTACACAATAAAACATCTTGTCATATATTGTACCCTTCTGACCTAAATTAAGTTTCAAATTAAGTTTCAAACCTCATTGCCTAATTTTATAAAAAGCAACATCAAATAATGCTAGATGGCGTTAGAAGGTAATCGAGGTTGGCAAAGTAAACGAAAAAAATCCTGGATGTTAAACACGTCATGTATAAAATTACTTTCTCTACGCGTGTTATGCATTTTCAGCAATAGATATCCCAATTGCCTATCAATAAGGTGAAGAACATAGTAAAGAGAACTTCCAATGTTTCAAGTAGCATAAAAATAAAATATGAAACATCGGATTTTCAACGATTAAAATATCCTTTTAAAATTTTGCAGATTTGACTCTAACCGGAAAAAGTCGACGCTTATCGTTTAATCGTCCGTATGCAGTAATATCATAAGTGATTAAAGCCGTAATAATTTGCATTTTGCTATTTCAGGAATCAGGAATCTCTGATATTTGCAAACAAATAAGGGTCATAGAATCTGTTGATCTGGACAAGACGTTTGTTGTTAAACAGACTAATTGTATATCCACATTAATTTAACTCTCTTTCATTATATTAGTTCCTTGTCTGTTAGTACAATGTCCTTTATGAGAGCTCCGATTAAAATTGCAATATTTTTGTGTAACCCAGACTACTTTCGTGGATTAAGTATAATAACAATAATTTACAATTGGAAGGTAAGGGAAAATTTCTCGAAGGACTTGTCGTCACTGCCTGTACAACAATTGTTTCACTTTTGTTATACGAAATACAGGTCTGGTCAAGTTACACGTGAACGTAGACCTGCAGTTGAAACGTAATTGCCATAATCGAAGAACGACGGTTGGTCACTCTTGATAAGGATAATTGGACACAAACTTTATTTTCTATTGTCCGACGGGAAGCGGAGGGCGATGCACATACGCGGTGCCAATGTCCGAGTGCGTTCTTTACGTCTGCTTATTCATCTTACATTCGTAACTTTAGTTACGTATATTGACTAAAAATATTGAGCGTTTTCGAGCAGTGTAAAAATTTTTTTCCGCTTTAAATTGTATGGATGGAACGCGCTTCTGGACAGATCATGAACTACCGTCAGGCACATAGCGCGAGACATACATGTATTCTGGCAATCGTCACACGGGTCCCTTGTGACCAATCAACAGTGAACGCGTACAGAGGGAGCCGCATAATGCTCTGCACGTGGGGGTTATGCGGCCTGGAAGCGGTATATGTTGCGGAACGGATGTCCCGTACGGCTTTCATTTAGAGTACGCAAAATTGTATAGCTTCCGATGGTAGATGTATTAAACTCTTGTTAAACTCTTGTCAGTTAATGTTGAAAATTTGCCGTTTTATTATTTGTTTCTTTTGTCGGGGGGGGGGGGGGGAGTCATGAAACTTATTTTCTTGCTTTCTGCGAACCTCGAGAAAGTTCCCTGCGGGTCTCTCCTAAAAGATATTGTTTTTATGAGTGCAATGAACCTGCACTGAGTTGATATTTCATGCCTTCTTACAGACAATATAAACGTTCTTATGCCGATGTCGTTTTTGTTTAATCACGGCCAGCTGTTAGATATTAAGCATTGCTGCCCAAGAGAGAGCTCCATTTATAATTCCAGGTACAACCTAACTACGATAGACATCTTTTATTATCTATCAATTAATTTTGGCAATTTAAACTGAATTGAATTAAAGTAGTTCATCAAGATGCGCAATTCCTCATGTATTGACAGCATGAAAGCCTTTGCGATCGCATATCAAAGATTGGCCTCCTACAACCATTTTCAGTAATAGAGCGCGAAGCCACCGCAGTGAACTGCAATAAAACTGCTTACACTAATTAGTTTAAGCTGTAGCCGTGGCCACTTTGGCTTTGAACAAGGCTACTTGATACAGACAAAAAGTCTGCTTGTACAAAGGCAAAACTAGCTCTGTCTGAGGTTCGGGTTGTAAATGAGAGTTTACGATTGACACCCTGTGTTCAAGATTAAGATACAATGTAACATTACCATGCACTGGTCCATGTACAAATCTTTTTTATTTCAACTTCCCCAGACAAACTGTCTGCATGGGACATACAATGTTGTCGACTTTGCCAGCTGGCTACAGCTGAAACTTATTAGTGTGAGCAGTTTTATTGCAGTTGACTGCAGTGGCTTCGCGCTCTATTTCTGAAAATGGTTGTAATTTGTTACCGTCATTTATTCATTTCTCTGTATTTCTCAGTTACTTTTACATAAGTGGCTAGAGTGTGCATATGGCTACACTGGGTAATACCATTCGGCTGACGAAAAGACCACACATTTGATGAACAGACGTTAATCATACATACATACATACATACATACATACATACATACATACATACATACATACATACATACATACATACATATCGACGTAGTCTGCTGAGGACGGGGAAGTAGAGCATTTCGACTTTTACTTACATTGAAATATTCATCTAACATGACCATGAGTATTTTGCGCTAGACCGAGTCGTGTACAGAGTTGACTATACTGATCTAAAGAGCGTCGCGACGTAGGAATCTGTGAGAAGGATCGTCTTACTTAGTCCCTTGATACTAAACACGGAAAATGTGGAAGAACACGAAGAAATCTTGCTCGGCTTTTTAGCCCAATTCAAATAAAAGTATCCCAATATGTATACCTTGGGAAAAGAAAAACCAATAAGTAGATGTACATTAAAGGGATGGTTGTTGCTCTAAGCGTTCTTCAAATGTACGTGTTGTGTGTTCTGAGGCTATAAATCAACAAACGAGGTGTACATAAACGGCGATATGAAAACAATAATTAACTCCCGTGACCGTGCTGGGACCTACGTAAACAGCAGGGACTTCAATTGCGCTGATCAGAAAATCGCTGATGAGCAGGATGAATTCTCAAGGGAGTGACTTTCATGAGTAAATGGCAACTGGTGAGGTATTGTATATAAAGGTGGTATGTTCACATGTTTTAAATGAAAACGTATTCCTTAGAGAACAAAGTGAATGAAGTTCTCGTGTTGAATCTGATCTATGATCTTTTAGAATCTGGCTGTCGATCGATTGATGTTTAAGCGACTTGGTATAGGGGTTCCAGACGATTAAACAAGAACGAGTCTTGCTTCAGACCGAGAAAATATCTTTCAACGATAATGCGAACTATTCATTATGAACGCCAAATGATCCAGTCGCTCTTTCTTTTTTTTTTTTTTTTTTTTTTGGGGGGGGGCGTATATATGCAATGTCCTGTGAAAAAGAAGAAGTTATTTGCAAATGATGTTTGACCCTGCGTTACAGTACAGATCTGCGAAAACGTTAGCATTCCAAAAGTATGGTGAAACGCTAAGCCTTAAAAGCACATACTCTATAAATGCAGAATTCTTAGGAAGGCACCATTTTACACTGTATAGCCACAAACTGATGACGTCAAAGATGTGCGTACTTATGGAAATGAGGTCAAAGGTTACGTTCTAAAAGGGGCGATAAATTATTTTGGGGGTAAGAGTTAGGAATGGGGATCGGAAACTTAGGGGGAAATGATTGAAAAGAAGGGTCCCAATTTTCACTATTGCTGTCTATGCTCTCTCTAATTCTACTACTATCTCAACTCTATCTATGTCTATGTCTTCTTCAGCCATCTATACACCTATGTGGAAGAAACAGTTGATTAGCGAGAGAGAGAAAGCATTAATTATAAAGTTAGTATATTTTTATAACACCTTATGCTACCGCCGGGACTCGAACCCAGGACCTTCAGCATGTGAACCACTACCTATAACCTGTACTCCACGAGAACAAGTTGCAGGAAGGGGATGCAATGTTTAATATAAACATTAGTATGATAATGGTGAACAGGAACTGGTTAATTTATAATGTTCACATTTAATGCACATTTAAATTCATTTACGTATTTTCTTTCTTTTATTGAATTCATGGTAGTGTATTCGTTTCTTTATTGTTTGTGTTGATTTTTTTTTATTTTCGTCTTTGTTGTGCACATAATTTTGTGATTTTTTTTCCCATATTATTTGGTGTATTCACACAGTTATTGAAAACTGTAGCTTCTTTAAGATACTTTATTTACTGTTACATGTGTGTTTGATATTTATTGTTGAATTGTTTGCTGCCTTTTTTTACAATATAAAAGATATGTGTTCCATTTTTGACATAATATACTTATATAAAAGATGTTCATCAGTTAGCATATGTGAAATGCAATATTTCATTCCTATTGTGGATGAAAATGTGAAGAACAATTCGTGAAACATACTACGACAATTACATTATAAAATTCCGCCAAATGACGAAGTCAATTCAGTACTGAAGCGAAAAATAAATTGGCTGTCAATGTCACAATGCACGGTCCATACAGTCACTATCAGGGGCTTGTTACTTCGGTTTTCTACCAATTGACGAAGTGCATGAAGTACAGAAGTAGACAAAATCCGCTACCAATATGATGTAGCGTCCATATTGTCAGTAGTATGAACTCATTTCTTCATGTGGTTTGTGCATTACCAGTGTCACACATCACATCGACGTTAGTGGCCTCCTGAACTGTTGACTTTGTCGTTTTAGTTTTGACACCATCTGAAAACTTTGGCACAATACGCTAGCTGTTTAAAGTGCAGTGTAGGGTCGATGAAGGGGCTGTTAACTGAAAGGATAAAGAACTGAAATATGTTGAACAAGTGACATCCACGCGTGAGCTTTATCGCCGAAACGCTTCCGCCACATAAACTCATAAAGATAAGTTGGAAATAAATCTGAAGATGTGTACCCCACCCTTCGCTTGGCATGCATCCACATGCCTTCCACGGTGTTGGTGTGGCGAAGGTTTGAGGATCCACAAAATGAAGAGAATGATTAACGGTCAAATGAGAGAACTGAGGAGACCTGGACAACGAAGAATAAGCCCTCCATTCATCAGAAATAATAGTAGAACCTGGACGAACAAATCGATAAATCAAAGGAATTAAGGTATTCGCATCACGCCGGTCAACAGAAATGAGAAAGCAAGCTGAAGAATCGCGATCGATGCCTCCAAAGACCCAGTGTCCATCACGGTGTCGACCCCGACTGTATTTGGACTTTCCGAACTTAGATTCATCAATTTCCACAATACAGCCGGGGCCACCAACCTGTTCGGAGGCATGATCGCGAAGATAAAGAAAACAAATCTCACGACAGAAATTAAACCAATCCACAACAGATTTTGAAGAGATGGACAACTGAAAAGAGTATCAGTAACTGAAAACTTAAAACACCAAAATACATCAACTGTAGAATGGTGACAAAAGCTAAATGGCATAAATGAAACCAACTGTCAGTGCGGACTGAAATAGCCGCGCCGCAAGAGCGGTCGGGACAGCACCAATGGTATGTATCCCGGCCACTCCGGCGACGCAACCTCATATCTCTGCGCACTGACAGTTGCGCCTCTTGTGTAACAGGCCATTCTTTTGACACCATTCTACAGCGGTTTGTTCATCCGGCGTGACTTGAAGAAATAAATCACGAAAAGTTAACGGAAAAGAACAACCAATTGCTCCCAACACTGCACGCTGTGCCATGGTGTATCTAAAAGAGAAAAGATAGGAATGCATGAAACATTACAGCGCCAGGAGTGCATTATTGAGTATAAAACCGAAATCCTGGTGACGAATATTATTACTGTTTGACTTACGTATATTGTATGCCTTTGAAATTATAGTGAAAATATAGTGAAAGCTATCAGGTTCGTCTAATATTTCTGATAGCAGCAAAGCAGCCAGATAGAGACAGTGTGCAGCCTATGCCGGCTTTTTATAGTGTACGGTGAAACAATGCAGGTGTGAATTTTAGTGTGTCAGAAAAGTATGCAAATGAAAGCAGAGAAAGTTTTTTGGGGCCGTCATATCGATTGCTATTTGCATTTCAATGTACGCTGGTTTCTGTTACGTAAGATGATGCCGTCTTTGGCAAGTGCGGTATTGAAAAGGGGTCAATATGGCCATTGCCGTCGGGGTCAGTTTGTACATGATAAGAAATTTGCTGAATAAAACGTGAGAGAGGACATATTGTACCTGGAATGAGACGGAATTATTGCCGCGATCACATGAACTAACTAACCCTAACCCTAAAAGTCTGTGATGGTCTTCATTTGCTTGATTTTGTGTCGGGTGAAGCACAGTGGGAGCCAGGAATTGGGGTTAGCTGACCAAATTGTCGGAACTCCGCTCGCTTCGCTCGCTCCGTTCCGACAATTTGGTCAGCTAACCCCAATTCCTGGCCCCCACTGTACTTCACCCGATACAAAAACTAAGCAGTCGGAAATTGTGACAGTGATTTGAAGAAAGTGCACATTTATATTATTTTAATCTTATTAGTTAGTCAGTGCCGCAAATACGGGGCGTCTGTGTTTTGTGTACGGCGATTTTGACGTCATCAGTTTGTGGCTATACCAGTAGTAAAATGGTGTTCTTAGGAATTCTTATCGGGACCAAAGTGCAGATTGCAACAATAGTATAATTGGATATGATGCATATGAAACTCTGTGGTGACAAATATGAGTAAAAACTAAGTTTTTCGACATGACGTTGGGAGTAGAGGTAGAATTTCATCTCATAAGCAGGAAAGGGTGATCTAAAATCCACCAAACATTATAATTCACGGTTCTCTTATCAGAATCGCGACGTAATATGGGGCATACACGTAAATTATGTTATACTTGATCATTTGTAAAAACCTGCGACTACTTTTGGTCGTCATCTGAAGTTTCGAAAAAATTACTACAGCAGGCCTGTTGGTCGGTGAAACACACCTGGCGAGGACCGCCAGTAGCAATGTGTGTCTTTATTGAAGAAGAATGATGAACATTTTACACGGATACCCAAAGATGTTGAGTGCAAATTTTATCACATAACTTTGCACTTATTTAGCTGCGGTCAAGCCTATGTAGGAAGGGGGTGGCAGGGGAAGGATTAATGTACTACTGTGAAATGTTCATATCGAGCAATTTGGAAAAAAAACAACAAACCATAGCAAGCTTTATCCGTTGCATCTTGATGACAGCCAAGCTGACCAAGGACAACCGAAAAAAGTCGAGTGTCTCTCAATCAACGATTTAGGATTTGTCACGGAGACCGTGGGCATCTTGTAAGGTGGGGGACTCGATCCCAGGGATCCTAGATTATAGAGGTGCCAGAGCATATTGTCTTCCATTGAGATTGTAGCCTAGTGAGTAAATTTCCTGGCAAGACAATCTGACGCCTGACATTGATTTTTAAGTCAATGTCTTCCAATGTCCTACTCCATTCAATGGATTTAAAGTTGACCGACATGACTTGCAAGTGACTTTGAAGGGGAGGATTCAATCATAAATCAAACGTACCTTGAATCTTGATAGTAGCGCTACAAGAAGGTCAACTTGGAGGAATAAGAATGAATTTGAATCTTACGCTTAACTTGCTGAACTAATGACGAATTCGAAAGAAATTTTATTCTACGTTTGCGAATTGAAAATCTGGCTGTCTTAAAAAGCGACGCGGAAGATAAATAAGGGGAAATAAGTAAACCTGATTAACAGACATGTTCAATGAAACACGATTCAGATGTCTGAGTGTACTTGCTGGCGTCACAACGGTAAAATTCTGGTTGGTTAGGTTCTTTTTATCATATTGTACGTCGGTCGTTTTAATCATGGCGCGTTTGTCATTGTAGAAAGTTTCACTCTTATGAAACAGCGATTTTGTGTTACCATTGTGAAAGGTCCGGTCGATCGAGAGCTGTCAGTCCGTGCGTTTGATCTGAACTTACTCAAATACATTTTTCGCGCGAAAATGTGGATAAACAAACAATAAAACACTTTTTAAAGGAAATATATATAGTCAAAAAGACGGGATCAGATCTGAATCTCCTTGGCTCGTACACTTTCAGCGAAAACGCGAACAAAGAAGCAACGAACACATCAAACAAATACACAGTTAGTTCCTGAAGCTGTGCCTTGTGCCTTTACCGACTTCCTTGACTGACGTAGGAAATGTTGACCAATGAAATGAACACGATGCACTCATTGATGAACTGAGAATCATTACACGTTTTCTTATGAAACGCTGACACTTACCTGGCACTAGAGATCTTGCTTTAAATATTTAAGCGATGGGCATCTCCGAGATGTCGTTTAGATGGCGTTGATCGAAGACGAGTGAATTCAGCTGCAGCAAGAGGTGTTCTTGTAGATGTACCAGTAACGCCAGCTGCAACAACAGAGAACAAAAATAGAACATGAATCGTCATCTCGTCCTCGAGAGACGGAAGACTGAAATCCCACGGTAGCTCAGATCGGTGACGATTTCACGTGTTAAAACATCATCTCCTGGCCTGCGCAGCAGTCTCTGCCCTCTCTCGGTAAACATACATAAACTCTTTAAATCCCCCGGGTGGGAAAAAACACATATTTCGCTGTTTGGACGTTAATATATCGCCCATATGTAACGCGCACGACACTTTCCTCCAGGGAGGATATTCAAAAAGGTGACATGACATGCATGCATGCTTATCCAATGGGCGATATGGTGAAAAAGAGAGATACCTTAAGCCAAGTGTTTAGAGGTTATGTTATGAAGTCGACAATGAACTAAACAAAGAGAAGTTCTCCCATATGTTATCGACCATGTTCTAATATTTGAACAAAACTGTATAAAGTTGTTGATTTTTATCTAAATAGCTTCGAGTACTTGTTATATTGCAAGAGTATTTGTCGTTGTTAACCCGAATCTAATGGAAACGAACAGGTGTTAGAAAGACACCTGGTAAGATTTGAAATCAGTTTTCATGTCTTTTGTCCCGAACACACTCCTGTACCATGTTTAGCGCAATTTAACTTTACCGTCGCCATCATGATGAAATTGTATGCTTGTTACTGTTGGGGAGAAATTGTGCACAGAACTTTTGAAAAACACGTGTGTTAAGGTAAAGGGCGACGAATTCGGACGCGCACACGCTTTAGAACATTTCTGCGCAGATTTAACTCCATCCTGCCGCAAATGGGTTATTTTGTAGCGCATGTATTTAACATCACCTGTCATTGTTGAAATTGCGCTTTTACCTAATTTTTTGACCCAGTCTCTTAGAAATACATGTGACCTTTAACCTTGTCATATTTTGACCCCCTAGGAAGCTGGTTTTTATTCAATATGAGCGCAAAATTAATATTTCTCTCCCATTTACATGGCGGATATTACCCATTCACCTGGAGATATTGTAAAAAGTAGCGTGGTGACACCCTTTTATTAAAAGTGTAAACTAAATGGTATTATGTCAGGATTTTATTCGCCAAGTTTGGTCAAAATGACACCGTTCAAAGCGACAGGAAGAAAGTTCGAAAATTATGTAGTGATATAATTTCGATATCGTCATTTTGTAATCGATACTTATGTTAAAATTTCTTTACAAACATCATGAAAACTATACATTCGATAGATATGGATCTTAATTCTAGGTATTTATTAAAATTAACTCATTTTCTAAGCGTTTTATAATTGCTTTCTTTAGTTTAAGTGAATTATATCATTTTTATTTATTTCTAACGACGCCATTTTAACGTCCGTTTCCATGGAAACGAGCGTAGTGACCCCCATTTTTTATTTCATTTTTGCACTTGCACAACTTCCAAGAATATTTGTGCAAAGTTTCAAGAAAATGACACCACAACCTAATTTTGACGTAATTCGTAGTACTTCACCTTAAAAACCGGTGACTGACTGATTAATTACATCAAGACAGAGACGATTGCATGTTTATAAGGATAATAAATATGACAGACCCCCCCCGTCACTTGTGTACTTATTACGGAAAACCTTCACGATCACGGCAAGGTTTCAAGGTTACGCTTTCTTTTCAAAATTTTACGACCGTGTTTACCGAAAAAGCTAATTATCCTAAGATTATTGACGTCATTGTGCATCAGTGAACGTTCCAAATTACATTTGAGACCTTGTAACGAAGCTCGCGTTGCTGATTGAATGCATGAAATTTCTACTTTACGTGCTCTGCACTCAGTGCACGGGTACATTAAATCGTTGTCCCTGCATGGAACACTGGAGGAAAAGTCATTAAATCGTCCTTTTCATAAAGGCATAGATAATACATCTGTTTTATAGAGTCGCCAGTGTGTATGCTATGTGCAATGGGCTTCTTTGTTTGACAGGATATATAACATGTATGTGAAGGCATTGTCGTATTTCAATGCATGCCCGGGACCACGATTTTCGTATTTAGTTGAATAAAGCGGTCGCGCCTATCATTAAATTGTCCTTCAAATACATGTAACAGGTATTAGAGGTCAAATAAAGGTATCCATCATCGGGACCGCTTTTGTGATGGTAATAATTATGATGCCGGTCAGGTAATTATGATAATTATCATAATAACGTCTGGCGTCACTGATCCTCAGAAACAAGACGTGAGCTGAACACACATACACTTTCTTGTGCGTTCTACAATGAAAACAAATATTGTCATCATATCAATCATTGAAATTCCAATCGGGACCCACTGTAAATATTAAATAGCTTGTCTGATATTACTGTTCGTTTAATTATCTAATTTGACACTCATAATTCATGAAGACTGTGTTCTTTATTCCCTTGAAAATTTCGGATAACGCGAAAGTCATTCATTATGCAAATATGAGTTCATCCGAAAAATTGTAATTTAAAGGTGTTAAAAGGTAGAGGCTCCTTGAATCGGTTTTCATCCGTCCAGTACTAATAAATGTTTGACGAAGGGCTCTTAAATTAACCTAATTTTAATGCAATTCGAATGTTGAGCAATCGGTCAACATCTCGCCATATACTGAGAAGTGAAAGTTGCTCTCATCCAAACTATGTGTGAATTTCGTTCTTTTCCTTGTGGTTTTTGTTATTGTCTTGTTATAATATTACCATAAATGCTCGATACACCCAAGAAATTTAGCGTGAAATTTGTTAAAGACACGAAATTATCATCTTATGGTGTTTCGTACTGTTGGTGAGAGCTCTCCACCTTTTCGGCAGTGTCAATGCTCAGTGATTACCAAATGATGAAAAATGGGCGTCCGTATATCGGTATAAACTTTCATTTGTATATATATGTAATGACATTAAATAAGGTTTCATCGTACCCAGGAAACTTTTCTACTAGCTAATCTTAACCAGTATGAACTTACACATGTGTTTGTGAAACGGTTGCATTCAAAATTCAACATTGGGTGTTGTTAGAAAGTTGAGAATATTTGCTGGAACAAGACATTGGCTGTGCTTGAGTACATAATTCAATGAACTTGATCACGACGGGTTCAAAAGTGTTTCTTGAAATTAGCAGATCCATACCAACGGAAATGTAGGTAGGAACATTATTGACCTATGTACCGGGGCTCAAAAAACCCCAAACATACCCCCTAAAACAAGTTACATAGATATACATGTTGAACGAATGAACATGTGAGGGTCAACACCAAGTACCTTGAAAATGACATTATTTCCTCTCAGATGTGATATTACTTCTGGTAAGCAAGGTCATTTTCTGACTTTACTACTAGCTATTCTCTGATAATATCCTTTTCACCCGTACGACGACATTATAAAGAATCCACTGCTGCTGGCAGTTGTATAGTGCACCATAGTATCTAGCTGAAATATTCATGATTGCTGACGCATAAGTCTGAGTATTGTCATAAAATATTAATAAACGTAAAAAGGATCAATCAAGATCTAATAAAATTATTCTACGGCAGACTTTTCGATTTACTAGAGGATAACAATGCATGGTTTGTCTAATCTAAAGTAACAACACGCAGTCAATAGTACAATTGACCTGTTTAAAATGTACGTGAAATAGACTATATTCGCAAGAGAACTTTTTAATTTGCATATGTGTCATTTACTCTGTCGCCACAAGTCAGTTGAGCTGACAAGCTATTGAAGACGATACCTTGTGATCATGAGTGCCTGTAATGAAAGAGCGTAAGCGAGGGCAAATGAGACCAAAACACGATTGGAAACTAATTTGGGATAATTGGATGGTAAAGTAGTCATGGTTTAATCTGCAAATGTAAGCTCATCTGCTTTCCTTGTTGAGTTATACACTTGTTATACGAGTAATTTGTAATATTGCAACATTCAGCCATAGAACCCTTAACATTTTTGAGAAATTTGAAAAATATGAAGATCCAATTATCCTAAATTAGTTCCAATCGTGGTGAAACTGACATTTGATCTGGAGACATTTTTTCAAGAAGCAGTCCCAACGAAGCTCGCCCACTCGACCAAGCACTATATTAGTAAGCGTAAGGCTACATTTGGCGTAAAATGCCTTGGTCTTCGTCATACATAAAATGGTTTTCATTTTTCATGAATCAGTCAGCGGTGAAGTTTCTGAACGTCTATTCATAGTTTATATCTAAATCATTTCAAGTTATTACTTGAAATTCTCTATTCAAATTTACTCATTTTTCTACAGTTGTAAACACGCAACCACCCACGGCATAATTTTAGTTCGAGACTAAAGAAATGAACATAACTGTGAAAAAATGTATTCACTTATACTTTAACTAACCAAGTGCCTTAGCTCTCTCTGTGCATGCGAGCTTCTTGCCAGGAATGAGGTCTTGACGCTCTAAGGAAGCTACAAAATGTTGAAATTGACTATAGACGTCACAACCCCGATTTGTTGCAAAGTACACCATTCTGACGCACATGGCATTCAGGCGCAAGTAACATTATTTCAGAGATAAATCGATTCCATGTACCACCGTGGGCTTTGCAATTCCAAGATTTAGAAATATATATAATTACTGATATCTATAGGGTCCGCTCGGGTAATATTATCCTCCCATCCAGCCTTATAAGGGATAATTATCGAAAGCCATCACCAATCGAATTAGTTATTTTTCCATTCTAATTTGATATTCATTATCAGAATTTTGTGACATCATTATTCTCTTGCTCATCATTTCGACGTGATGTAGCCATGATTGTCGTACATTGGCCTTGCTTGCAAATTTATGATGGCGTTCAGGTTAAGTCAGGTTGTGTTCCTGCTGTGCGAGCAACCTTCACACTGTGTGATGCTATGTTCAATCCTTTCCGTCAAAAGAGCGTGAAAACGCTGATCAGAACACAAATGAAATCGACGCATGTCAAGGTGTTTATGGTGTACTGTGTCGTCATTAAAACGTGTAGTTACGCTTTGAGAGATCCTCAGCGATACACACTGTCAATAAAAATACATATTTATTAACAGAGGGTCTTTATCTATATCGATATGATGATTATGTGAAGTGTAACTATATGCGGTCTCTTCGCTACGGTACGTTGGCCAGCTATTTCATTACTGTTCACACTGTTCTTGATTCAAAGCATTGTAAGTTTCCCGGGATGTACATCACTCTCTTGCGAAATATCACTTAAACTTGGAGGCCTGTAGTCATCAACGAAAACGCCGACCGATAAAGCTTTCCAATAGGTGCAGTATATTTCATGACGTGTAATTCCGAGATTCAGTAATTCATGGTCGGATTCGAACTAGCAACCTACTTACCGACGCACTGCTCAGCAAAACTTGTAGTATTAATCAGAGAATAGTAAATAATTCGATAATTCGAGCTTTTTGATACATTTTCACTAAGTTTTTTTTTGAACAACTTCCTCATGGTGTGCATGTTTCTATGTCTTAAATTACCGCAATTTATTCATTGCTTGACAATAGCTATCAAAAGTCCTTCATTAGATTAAATGTAGAACGTGCTTCTTTTAGAGATTATCAAATTTTTACACGATTTTTAAAATATCGCGCTTGCATAGGCTCGTTTTGGAGTTCTGGAGTTTTGGAGTTTTTGAAAATAAAAATATTTAATCTCCTAATAGTTGGAGTTAACACAGGAACGGCGACCTGCAGTCCTTAATGTAAAATGTAGGTAATGTTTAGCTAATTATGGTGTTTTACTTGTATCGATATTCGCATGGTGACCCCTGACATCAGCCTCGATTTCATAAAGAACTGTGCAAAGCCTGTATTGGGAAAGTTTTGAGCAAAAAAGTTCAGCTATTGAATTTCGAGGCGCGTGATACAGAAATGTCTATGCCCGAGAGACACAGAGGAAAAATTGGGACATCCAGAGTATTCCCGGTCTTATACAAACCACAATCGATTGACACAATATATATGTAATTATATTAATCTGTTTTTTTTATGGCATGCAATTTCTATTAGATCTGCTGCTCAATATTCTCAAAGATGGTTTGTCCCCCAGCGAGAGTGACACACATTACTCGTCCTTCGACAACAATGGCATTGAGTAAATTTACAACATTTGATTGACACAACAAATGCGCGCGATGTTACGCAGAGATGGATGTCTTTGACAGCTGTGGGCAAATTCAAAGGCATTCATTACGGCAAAGCTGTCACGAAAATGGAAACATGCTTTGAAAATCGTCACGCTGACCGATTGATACAAATTGTCTTCCAAGTCAAAGGATAAAAGTCGGTCGTGAAATAAGGGGAGAGAATCCAATCCAATGTAATTATTCTATCAACACGAACACTTATATCTGCAAATCTTTGACAGAGAAGAGTATTTCGCTATAAAAGTGATTTCCTGGTTAACCACAGCATTCCCAAAGTGTATAAAAGATCTCTTGCTTATGCTATAGTTAAAGGAAATTCCCCCTTCTTTACAATGTGTCTGATTTCAACTACCTGATCGCAAAAACCCGTACTGCAAAAAACTCCAATTGCAGATCATAAAACCGAGCTACCTCTTCAAGATTTTCCAAGATAAAGTTTATTGGTGATGAACTTATTATTGGTGTGCAATAAGGTACTATTATCTAATAAAATTTCTCTTACTGATAGTCAAACCTTGTGATATAACCTAGGGGTTTATCTATATGAACCAAGTAATTGCTTCCGAAGTTGTAAGTCAAGGCCCATCAAATTGCAGTCAATCATACATAACAAGACGACGCTGTCTGTTGAGAACTTGTCGTGAAAAATGCAACATACAGGTAAGTCATTTCAATGTATCGCGTTAGAGTGGTTTGATGTCCTTGTATCGGAGAAAGCTGTCCTTGCAAATTTGATATGGAAACATCTACAATAAAGTTGATACTAGTCTTTGAGTAAAAATATGGATCACCATGCTAAGTCTATTGTCTTGCGCTTGTTTTCAACCGATGTAGACTTCCCAAGACGGAACACGCCATCAAACCGTAAAATAGTGATACTTTATTCATCTGCCTCGCAACTTTATAAGCATTGCGTGCACTCTCACAAGAGAATACAAGAAAAAACCCTCGGGTTTGCATAATCCAGCATACTGCGGTATTTACTTGGGCGCCAAATACTAGGATCGCTGAAAAGGGGGCGGTCAACGGCTGCCTTCCGTTTCAGATAATGTAAACACTATCCATTTAAACACGATTCTCGAGAAGTTATGAATTGTGAATATCCGGAATAGTCACAGAAAGACACGATTCTCGGGACAGCTGCCCGCGATCACAGTATGACTACTCACGTTCTGCGTTGGCGTTTCATCGGCCTTTCGTGGCTTACATGACTTGGGCCTACAGCATATAACCTTTTGTGGCCGTAAAACATTTCCGACAAGGCGCCCCCGTGGTAACCTGTCAATTTATGATAATAGCGGGGTTTCTAACATTTAGGAAGACATTGGCCAACAGTCCCAACTGCCAACTTGGAAGATTTAGAGTTTAATACATACTACAAATTAAAAAAAGAAGTAATGTATTTTTTTATTTTTTACTATAAATTTCAAACCAAACAGACAAAAACAGTACAACAAAAATGTGGAATAGGTACGTATATGTTAAATGATCAAGAAAAAAGATCACAACCATCAATAGAAAATATACAGACCAATTACATTATGAAACCCTCGGTATATATTATTTCTTTCCAGTCTTTTTGCTTGTAAATACATTTCAAAATCGCAATTTAATCTCCAGTTCTGAAACTACAGAGAAAGAGGAAAACGTCTACATTGTTTCTCTTCCGTTAACAAATAAAACGACGTCTTTTGATAAATGAAATAGTATAATATACGACTCACCTTATTTGCACTTATTATACCTAGCATATCTTTGGTGGGAAGATCAAAGTTTACGTCTTTGTATATGAAAAGGCACTTTAAGTAAAATCCCAATTTTTTTTATCAGATCACATTCAAGGAGGAAAGAACTTATTTCAGATGCAACCTTATCGTCTTTAACGTTGCCGGTCCTACAAAGACATCCAGATTTTAATTATCCGCACGATGTCATTAGGATGGCATTTCATTCAATGGCTTCTAAAATGTTTTATTACCCATGGTCATTATTGACTCTAGTTTTCAATCATCAATTAACCTTCACATACTGAAAACATTGTCGTAATAAAGGGACATCAATGTTACACATCGCGGTTAATTTTGCCTGTCGTTTAGCCATTAACCTCGGATCCTGTCCAAAGAATGCGTGGATCGTAACACAGCATACGCTACTTGCTGATGTTTGTGCGATTAATGCCGATAATGATATCATTGGATACGTGTTGGATCCCCTCAGCACAGTATTATCCATCGTACAAAGAGTCTGATAAGACGGAACTATGGTTTCGCAAACAAAATCTAGTAATCTTTCTGTTCCCTTCTTTATTTCTGTCTTCAGTACTTGTCTTTGATACCTTGCGTTTCGCCTCTTTACGTTCGTATATAAAGACACTGAAGCCAAACACAGACGCGCTTGAAAACAATATATCATTACACTGTTTATTTCCAAAAATACATCTGGAATGTAGTATAGCAGGAACAGTATTTTAAACAAGCACACCTCCCAGAGAAAATTGTGGAAATGGCCTGCGTAAACGTGAACAGCGAAGTCAATTGATTATAATTCCTGCATCTTAAAACTCCAGATTTTTTTGGGATCCATACAGGCACTTAGACTGCAAGTGTAGTGATGAATTAAGCATAATTTCTGCGTACCGGTTATGCCTTTCTGCTGAACGTTACAGAGGCGTCCTACAATTACTACGAAGATCTCAGAACGGAATTAAAAGCTATTGATTTAAATCGTCAGAGGATAATACTTATCAAACTTTGTCTGGAAATAGCTTTAGATTTGTGTATCAAAAGGGACAGATATTTCTACAAGCGTTGCTTGTCTATTTACTTTGTCAACAATTACAATGTCTGGTCTTTTGTGCGAATGTTGACACATTTTTTAGTACGTTGTTCAACAGTCCCTTTTAATAGCGAAGAGTAAGAAGTGTTTTTAAATAATTCCGTGTTTTGATTACATCATAACATCTTCTTTTGAAGTAAATCAGCTAATCTGCTACGCCTAAGCTGATACAATCGCTGAAATTAAGTACACCCTTTTAAAACATGCGAAACAGTTTCAGAGGGGTGATTACAAGAGGCTTTCACGCCGCAGAAGTTGCAACCAATCCCTAGCTACATATGATCTGAATTTATCACCAATGTTGTGGTTATTGAGATATGTAGCTGATATTGAATGATGAACATTTCCAGCTTCTCTAACCACTCTCCCCTGTGAAGATTTTGCCCTGAATTCAGCTTAGCACTGTTTCAATAATGTTGCCTCGTGCATAGATGTAAAACTTCTCTGCAGAGTCAAAAGTTACTGATATGTCTTGATCGATTTCCATCTCATATTATGTAGACAAGATGGCGATCCCGCGTGAGTCGAACACGAGTCAGTATGGCAATCTCTTTTATGGCTCATGTTTGGAGAAGTACAGGTCCTGAGTGCTAACAACTCGGAAGTTTGGGATGAATTTGTGAATGCTCAGGCAGCATTCAGACTCTTGATCCGCTCCAAACTAATCTGTGTAAAACCCATTTACCTGCATCCAAACCCTATTTCACGGTTCATAATACACTTAGTTTCACTGCTAACGTGATTATGTCATGACAATGATGTTTACCACGAGAAGCGACGAGATGGTCAGCCATAAAGTATTGAACTCCTGAAGCACGTCAAACGAATTCTCCTAGCCATTCCTGTCACAACGACATATATAAAGATCACAATCAGTCTCGAGATGAACGAAAAACCCTTCATGCTGCTAAAGTTATCTGATTTCATATATAAAAGAAGGTATGAATAGACGACTCCAATGGTGTCATTATGCAGAAAGATGAGCTAAGCAACTTTTGGCAGACGGAACAAAAGAAAGCATGTGCTATTATTGAGATAGAACGCGCCTCGAGGACAGATAGTCAGACTCTCAAATTTCTATAATTCTTTTATGGTCTAGCACGTTTGGCGGCTCATTTTAAGCTCCTGGAGAAAGAAAAACTTTCACCGTCTTAGTTCTTCGAAAAGCCAAAATTTAATTTTCTCCGTAGAGTTAACACGGGAATGGCAGCCATTTTGAATGTTGAATATTTCAAAATGTTGGGTAATTTGTTTGACTAGTTCCAAACATTGTATGGTTATCACCGATTTTTATATTTGGTAAGAGAATGGTTGAAAGTTTATTAAGGAAAGTTCGAGCAAAAGTTTGTCTTTTACTTTCGAGGCTCATACTACCTTAACAACAATGGTAAAATGACAAAGTATGCGGAGTATCACCTCCTCGAGATCAATACAGTAGTGAAAAGTCTACTACCAAAAGAGGACCACCTGGTGCGGATGGCGTTACATATGATACCTTTACGAAACGGGTAAATATGCTTGCGCCGGTATCAAGGGCCATATTCAATGTGCGTCTTTACCATCGAAGTGTACCGTTTGATTGGAAACATGGTATTATTACACTTTTACCCAAAAATGGTAAGCCTTGGCAACAGAGAAGATTGGCGCCCTGTCTCAGCTCACTGTTGTTAGCACCATGCAAAATATTTATGAAATTCATTCAATTACCTCACATGAAGTGAATTGTCGATAAGAACGCCTGTCCACTCGTCAGAAAGCCTCGATGCCAAGGAACGAGCTTTAAGAACATTCTTTGTGTCTGAAGAGCACGATCAGTGATTTCTGCATACTAGTTCCAAACTGTACGCCGATTTTATGGACATCAAAGACGCATTTGGAAGTAATGATCACGAGTTCATGATTAGTTCATTAAAACAGGTCAGATATCGAGATGTCTCTCTGGACATAACCAATGATGACATGTGCAGAAGTCAACATTCCAAGTGAAAACAGCAGGTGTACTTACACAGCGTCTTCAGCAAAAGAAAGGAATCAGGAATCAGTCAAGGATGTCCTTGGTTAGTGATTGCATTTGAGCAAGGTATTGACAAACATCTGGATGGAAAAACCGTATGGTATGGTCTGTACACCAAATCCAGTGCAGGGTTATGGGGATGATGTGGACTTCGTCGTAACAGCAGAATGAGAACGGGGAATTAGTTGCAAAAAAACGACGCATTCATGAACGTAAGCGGAATGGAAGTTAAACATTGCAAGTGTGGTATCCTCGTTGGCCAGCGGCGACATGCCATGCAAAGACACAGACGCCTTGTGATTGCGGCACTGACTAATTAATAACGTTAAAATAAAATAAAGTTTCACATTCTTTCATTCGCCTTTACAATTTCCGACTGCTTAGCTTTTGTGTCGGGTGAAGCGCAGTTGGGGGGTGGGTGGGCAGGCATTGGAGTTAGCTGACCAAATTGTCGGAACGTCGCTCAGCAACCGGCAATTTCACTGACCGGTGACCTTAGGGTGTTCATTCAAAACGCCATTCTACAGTGCATGACGGTAATCAAAATTACATGTATTTGGGGTTTGATGTAAACATCGAGAACTCGTGTAATAACGCACAAATAAACAATCGTATCGCAGAATTTGTGAAAAACAGCGATTCTTCGTTCCTGCCAATATCGGCAAAGTAACGTAAGTAACGTAATGTGTGTCTCTAAGCTAAACTTTCTGGCACCAATTTACAAGTGGTATAGCCACAAACTGATGACGTAAAATTCGCCGTACACAAAACACAGACGCCCCGTAATTGCGGCACTGACTAACTAATGAGGTTAAAGTAATATAAATTTGCATTTTCTTCAAATCACTGTCATAACTGCTTAGTTTTTTTGTCGGGTGAAAGACAGTGGGAGCTAGGAATTTGGGTAAGCTGACCAAATTGTGGAAACTCCGCTCGCATCGCTCGCCCCGTTCCGACAATTTAGTCAGCTAACCCAAATTCCCACTGTGCTTCACACGACACAAAATCAAGCAAAGGAAGACGGACACAAACGTTTTAGGGTAAGGGTTGGTCAGTTCGTGTGGCCGCGACAATAATTCCTTCTCATTTCTGGTACCATATCACCTATCTCACATTTTATTCATCAAATCGTTGTCATGTACAAACTGGCCATATTGCCCCTTTTCAATACAGTATTTGCTAAAGACGGCATGCTATTACGTAACAGACACCAGCGTTCATTGAATGCAAATAGCAATCGACATGACGGCCAAAAAAAACTTTGTCTGCTTTCATTTGCATTACTTTTCCTGCAGCCTAAAATTCACACCAGTTTTGTTTCAGCCTACACTCTAAAAAGCTGGCATATGCTGCACA
The DNA here is from genome assembly GCF_041260155.1 of Ptychodera flava. Lineage (NCBI taxonomy): Eukaryota > Metazoa > Hemichordata > Enteropneusta > Ptychoderidae > Ptychodera > Ptychodera flava. Next base: position 8,388,513 of record NC_091944.1, on the reverse strand, counting down.
CTGTCTCTTTCTGGCAGCTTTGCTGCTCCAAATAAAAGCTTGTCTGCCAAATATGAAACTCTCACTATATTTTCAACACCTACGATATAAGTAAATCAAACACTAATAATATTCGTCTCCAGGATTTCTTTTTTATACTAAATAACTCACTCCTGGCGCTGTAATGTTTCATGCATTCCTAGCTTTTCTCTTTTGGATGCACTATGGCACAACGTAAAGTGTTGGGAGCAATTTGACTGTTGTTCCGAACAGATTGGTGGTCCCGGCTGTATCGTGGAAATTGATGAATTCGAGGTTGGAAAGTCCAAATACAGTCAGGGTCGACACCGTGACGGACACTGGGTCTTCAGAGGTATATCGCGATTCTTCAGCATCCTTTCTAATTTCTGTTGACCGGCGTGATGCGAATACTTTAAATTCCTTTGATTTATCAATTTGTTCTTCCAGGTTCTATTATTTCTGATGAATGGAGGGCTTATTCTTCGTTGTCTAGGTCTCCTCAGTTCTCTCATTTCACCGTTAATCATTCTTTTCATTTTGTGGGTCCTCAACCCTTCTCCCATATATGGAGCTCCGTTTCTAGCTCCATGCCCTCACCAACACCGTGGAAGGCATGTGGATGCATGCAAAGCGAAGGATGGGGTACACATCTTCAGATTTATTTCCAACTTATCTTTATGAGTTCATGTGGCGGAAGCGTTTCGGCGATAAAGCTGAGGCGTGGATGTCACTTGTTCAACATATTTATGTTGTATATCCTATCAGAGCCCCCTTCATCGATCCAACACTGCACATTAAACAGCATATTGTGCCAAATTTTGGGACGATGTCAAAACTAATGTCACGACAAAGTCTACAGTTCAGGAGGCCACTGCCGCTGATGAAGAAATGTGTTCATACTATAGTGACAATATGGACGCTACATCATGATATTGGCAGCGGATTTTGTCTGCTTCTTCTGTCGTCAATTGGTAGAAAACCGAAGTAAGCGAAGCCCCTGAAAGTGACAGTATGGACCGTACATCGTGACATAATCAGCCGACTTTTTCCCAGGCCGCCTCTGTACTGAATTCACTTCGTCATTTTGTAAACTTTTAGAATGTAATTGTCGTAGCATACTTAACAAATTGTTTTCACGTTTTCATCCACAATAGGAATGAAATATTGCATTTCATACATGCTAAGTGATGAACATCTTTTATATAAAGTGTATTATGTCAGAAATTGAATACGTATCTTTTATATTGTAAAATAGACAGCAAATAACAACATTCAACGATAAATATCAAACACAAACGTTGCAATAAATAAACCATTCTAAAGAAGCTACAGTATTTTAGTAACTGTGCAAATACACCAAATGATATGAAAAAAAATTATGTGCACAACAAATGCGAAAATGCAAAAAAAAATCAAGACAAACAATAAAGCAATGGCTGCAACTACTATTAATTCAACAAAAGAAGGAAAATACGCTGATGAATTTCTCGTGGCGTACAGGTTATAGGTAATGTGTCAAATGCTGAAGGTGCTGGGTTCGAGCCCCGGCATTACTTGTATGTTAAAAATAGACTAACAAACAATAACGCTTTCTCTCCCCGATCAATTAACTGTTTCTTCCACATAAGTGTCAAGATGGCTGAAGAAGACGTAGCTAGAGTTAGGATAGTTCAATAAGGGGCATGGAGAGCAGGTAGTGAAAGGTGGGACGCTTCTTTTCAATCATTAGACCGATATTCGCTATTTTGTTGGGGACCGGCAAGAAGAAATAATACGGAGCATTCACTGTACAATTTACCACTAATTGAATGTGACAAGGTACGTCATGCTTTTCAAGCAATTTTAGATGTTTGCTATGAACTGCGCCGTGTCCATATACAAAGTTAAAGCTTAGGCGACTGTTTCTATGTTGTAGTATTTGCCGTGTTATTGACATGGGACAGTGAAAATCACATGCCTTTCTCAAGAGCTTATCAGCGGTCATCAACAACCGGACAGAGACAGAGTTCAGATGAAAGATATCTTACCTAAGACTTGAGTAACCGTACGTGATTTTTAATTTTCGATGCGGAACGTCGAGCCGCTACTTGATAAGTCGTAACCCCTTGATGATTCGCTCTCCGCAATCGAGCAAAGCTGATTTTGCACACGTCTCGTGACAAGATCAAACCGTGTCATAATAAACTGAACGGGGACTTACCTTGGAAGTAGTGCTACCGAATGGCACATTCCATTTTCAAGAGGTAAGTGCATGTGAGCTGCTTTTGATGTTTTCCTCGTTAAGGAAACTGAATTTAGATTTCTTTTCATGGCAAATTACAAATTTGAAATTCTGAATCAGATTAAAACAGTTTTTCTTAAAAACTCATATGAACAGTGAGATTTTTCAAGTACATTAAAAAAGGTCGAATGTGTCCGCTTACTTTACTGTCGCCAGTATATTAGAATACTCAACGGAAAAATTTACCAGTATTTACATCTTCAGCTTCAAATGAAATTTGCTATAATGTGTCGGCAGACAGTCCAGATATTCTACCTTAATTTATATTAAGCACGCTTTCCAATGTTCTCATGAGTTCAGCCTGCCATCAGTGGCGACAAGCACTCAGACTAGTTTTTTCGAATGTAAAGGGCATTTCTCATACAAATTCTATACAATTTCTATACAACTCTGATCAGGCCTAGTTTCTTCTCGTCGACGTCCTTTGAAAAAAATAACCGATTCATGCCCCTTCCCAATACCGTTGTTTCTTGTTAACCCTACATCATTATGAATTCGCCCATTCCAGATTCAATCAATGTGTTTTTTACTTAGAAAGCGCATCTGTCGTTGCTAGTGATAAATGGTTGTCATTGTTGAGATGTTGTCATGCACGTTTTTATTTCATTAATTTTGTTTTCATGCAGCTATCGAGTAACCAACGTATAGCAAATTATGTCTCTCACTTTCCGTAGATCGTTTGTGTAATGTCTGTGTGTCTGTCTTCCTGTCTAACTCTACGATTCTCTAATAACCTTCAAGCTTCGAAAACAACTGCCTTTATGTATCGTCTCGTATCTTTACCCCTCCAATAACTCTACCTATTCATTTTATCACACTACCATGCATTTCACCAGTCCACAGGACTGGTCGTCTATTACTTACAACTACCTCTTGCTATCGACAGTTTAGCTTGTTTGTCATCATTGATGCAACTTCGTTCATTTTGTTCTCCCACCGGAGGCAAAAACAATTAAAACTTGTTTTTTCCCCATGATGCGTAAGCATATGCTTGGCCGCAAGCACTGTGCCTTTACGAGTCATTGAAATATTGCCGTACATGCCGTGGGCTTGCAGGAGAAAAACATACACTAATCTTTCGAAACGCGCCAAACGAGGGAAATGGAGAATTAATTGCTCCTATAAAATACTGATGGCTGCCCGATGCAGGGCGCCTCTCTTGAACTCCGCCGAGTGAAATCAGACAAGAACCGTGTGGGCGCGATCGACGCATGTCATAAATGTACTTCTCTGATATCATTCCAGAAATGCGTCGGATAAAAAAGAGCGATGGACTGTAATTCCAGCTGAAATAGGAAAGGAAAACATGGATATGTTTATTGTTCCAAACATAGCCAGGGGTTCACATTTCTCTAAAGAAGTACAAGCCCAATTACATGATAACAATTCGAATGGGAGTAGACCGTCATCTCACGAAGATGAACACGCTGGGTTTCTTTTTCAACTTTCTCTCGCTCCTACATTTCCTTTGAGAGCGTAAGATCCTTTCTTTGAAAGTCGTGAAATGCCTTGAATAGGCTTGTCATGTTATCTCTTTCTGGGACTCAACCCTTAAGAGATGCATTCATATTTGATACGTATTATCTAGGTATTTGACTTACCTGTGTCAGTATTAGAAAAAAAAAAACCTGCACGAATAGGCGAAATGAATCCCGAGTTTTATCTTTTAGAAGCATTCAGAACAAAATGTCAGAACTCAGGTTTAATTTTATGGTGAATTGTCCCTTTGAATGACAGTATCTCTCCAAGATATTCAACCTCCAAAATCATGAAGATATGAAGGGGTGTATTTTTGAATGATCCGTTCTACACTTCAGGTTATACCTCGCATTTGACTAAACACACAAGTAAATAAAAATCATAAAACACCGGTCCGAAGTTATACATCCAAATTAATACCAGTTTTACTTTTCTATCTGTCTTTCAGAATAACTGCGCATTTACAACTTATCTATGAGTACATGTAAGTGTTGGTATCTCAACTTTAATGTGGAAAAACGATTATCAGGTTATTAGGTGTCATACTCATCTGACTGTTTTATAATTATGCTTTCATATATATATATATATATATATATATATATATATATATATATATATATATATATATATATATATATATATATATATATATATATATATATATATATATATATATATATATATATATATATGTATGTGTGTGTACTGTATTATGTGTGTTTAAATAACTTAATAAATAATTTAAAGTACGAAAAGATCATTTCTGTAATATAAGTTTCAGACTTCTTGCAACCGACCGACAAAAACTGGCAGAATCGATGAACTGTTTTAGGGTGGAGATTTAGCCTAGCGTTGTTGACTGCAAAGTCACCGGTGTTGACGTTGTGGGGTTCGAAGCCGATCGAGAATTTATTGGATGCTTTGTACATGAATCAATTATGATTGTAACACACCTCATCCGCAGTCTGTGTTCTAATTCGCCAATTGACAGTCACGTGGGATGCGTTCTTTTTGTGCTGATCCACGTAAACGACGTCATCAGGCATCATTTGTCGGAACTGTTGCCTGCCAGGCATCAGTTCCGAAAAATGATGCCCGCTGACGTCAAAAAACATTGGCGCATGCGCGAACTGGAATGTAAATAAAGATGCCGTCTGCGGACGAGCGAAACGATAGTCGAGAAATTTCTCGGTTTATCCTACTTTCTGAAGAAGAACTGAATGCTCTGGTTTCAAACAAGGACTCGAAACGAACGAAGACGATAATCAAAGGTGCATTGAACGTTTTGCAGAAGTATTGCGACCCTGTCGGCAAAAACTTTTTCTTGCTGAACCACTCCAACATATTACATCATATAGCTTCCATACGACAACTTTTGTGTATGGTACGTTCTTATGTATGACTACGGATGAGGTGTGTTACAAAACACATATTGACTGGCCATGAGGGCAACAGCATACGTCTTTAACCCCTCGGGCCTGTGAGTCACCCCCAAAAACAGACTGTTTCCCTCGGCCTACGGCCTCGGGAAACAGTCTGTTTTTGGGGGTGACTCACAGTCCCTCGGGGTACAGACGTATGCTGTTGCCCTCATGGCCAGTCAATATGTGTATAATGTACTGCTCTGCCTTTGTAGTTCCGGCACGTCTTAGTAATGACCTTTGACATGAAATTTTGTAACAAACTGGATATTTGCCTCCTATCGGACATTTTGCCATTTTCGAAGATAATCATTATACTCATTGCCGGGCAAATCTCTTTTAAAGATATACAGTCACCTGTAATCTAAATATGCCCATACATGGTCAAAGGGGCGTTCCTTGGTATTCAAAATGCCCATGTGAGGGCGCTGTTTTTAAAAAGCGGCCACCCGCTTAAAATCTGTGATCTGTTAGATTTTCTCTTTTCATGGTAACTGTGGCAAAATTGGAACAGGTGACAGTATACCTTTAACATGAAAAAATATGACAAAGTGGATATATGGTGATATGCTTACATGTAGTTAATAAGTTCAAATGGCACGCAATGCATTTTCAAAACAATCAGTTATTTCCGTGGAGATTTATATTCGTCAATTTCACATCCCAATGACGTATAATGATCTTAGCGGTATCATTGAGCGCGACAGTGTTGCTAAAGTGATCTTGACACGGTCAAGGCAAAGGAAAACCATACCCACGTCTGAATCTGCTACAAAAAATACATGCGTGGAAATGATTTTTATGCGAGGTGGAAGCTAAGGGATTACTGATTTGAAATGATACACTGATCGAGTGATTTTTTTCTTTCCCTTTTTTTATTTTACCGAACAAATTTCGTATAAATTCCATTGAACTCTGCATATCATTAGCAGGCTCTCTGGCATGCTTGTACGTTTCTTAGCAACGGGAACAGCCTTAGCAAAGTCAGATATATTTTTTCCTCGATATAACCTGAATATACTTAAATAAAAAAATGTTATGTAATGAGTTAGCATTTGGTGAAGTAAACGACGATGACTGACCAATGAGAGTACATGTATACAGGGCGTTCATTACCAACGGATATAAATGTACTCTTGAAAGTACCCCTGTCCTCTGAAAATGTCTTATTTCTTGTCGCTCGGATTGCAAAAAAGGTTAAGCGTAAATTATTCGTGTCAGCACTGAAGTTTCTTGCTGGAATTCAATTTGAAAACCCTCGATCGATCAGAAGCTCTTTGAGCACTTTGACAAAGTGTGTTTGTCAAAGTTACTAACGGCTTCTAGTAGGTAATACTTGCTGTTGTAAGGAAACATGCACGGAAACAAACAAACATGCGAGCTACCTGAATGATATCTAGACAAAATGATTGCATAAACAACACTTATAATACATAGTTTTTTGTTTTCCATTGAAATTGTAATCTGGTCAGTAAATTTCCTGGCAAGACAATCTGACCCCTGACCCATGCCTTTAATTACTCTTATCCAGAGCAATGTATTTGACCTCATAATAAGAAACTGGAATTATCAGTAAATCACTGTATAGCACGGTCAATTTCAAAAACAGCCTGACCGTTTAGCCTCGCTATAACCTCCTGTTCTGCAGTGCGGCAAGATTGATCCATTATAATTGTTGCCGTTGCGATCGAGCTTCCCATTTGTTACAAAGGAGCATTGCGAAAATGACCTGAATTTTTTACTTCTGTAATGTTCGAACATTTCAGTCAGTACTGCAGTGCAAACGACCACACTCAGTTTTAACTGTAATATTTGTTAAACTTGCAGGTGTACATGTACAAGGCAGGCGGGTGAATCCTTTCACCGCATGCGAGAAAAGCAATGTTTAATACTTCACGCGATACAAGCTTTCGGCGTTTTATTTATTTTTTATCACGATAAAAATAACTCTTTTAATGTAACGCAGAATTCTTTGATGCTTTGCATCCTCGTCACGTTCGTCTTTCGATTTTAAATTCGATCGATAAATATCGCATTCTGTCTAGTAATTCCATTTGGACTTATCAAGAATGTAGATGAAAGAAAGCAATTTTCCACTCTCCTTCTGTCGGTAAAACGATATACAGCAAGAATGATATCGTTGTGATATAGATATCATAAGAAACTGTCTACGAATAAGCATTGCAAATAGTTCGAAGATTTGCCTTCCATTGTGGTGATTTTCCTCGTCAGCTGCTAGCTATTTGTTCCGATCTGTTTCATTTTTACCATGTTTTCTGTCTATCCGTCCGTCCGTCTGTCTGTCTTTCGGAATTTTCTTCTCATTTTGTATCTTTTCTCATTTTGTATCTTTTCTCATTTTGTATCTTTTCCTGTCCGATTCCTTTTAATTTTCGAGCTTTCTTATCATGTAATTCATGTTTATTCGTACACCTAGTACTTTTTTACACCTGCTTAACAATTTCTTAGGCCACACTGAATATCATTACTCGCACGGACAATAACCTGCTTCCAACAGAGCAACCGATTTTAATGGTACGCTGACTGTACGCCTTCGGAATGCTTTCCGGTATCGAGCATGGCAATCACTGAACCTTAAAATAATCGAACGTCCACATGGCTTTGAAATGTTAAAAATTGCCACCTCGTGAGTCACAGAAGAAAATAATGGCAAGGCATCCAAATCCAGTGCTTTTCGTGCATGTCGAGAGACAGCTGCTGTAAATGATTATATAAAGAGAGATGTTTTTCATTAAAAGTGGGGAGATCTTCGATCATACCCTCTTTCAAATTGATGAAGCTTTGTTATGAACAGTTCAGCGGAACAACAAGATAAAATCTTGACCATTCACTGTTATTAACCCCTGTCTAAATTTCCCATGATGAACTTCGATGAGATTCTTTGATGAATGCCTTGATTTTCATATTCTTTTTGTAGGATATTATCTGCGAAATGGTGGCGTAGGTAGTTTTGTGCGCGAGATCACGAATTATTCTTGCGTCTACCTCGTCCATTATCAAGCGAATGAAGGTATTTCAGTCTGCCTGACGAAGGGTGTCAGCGCGAAAGGCTGCAGAGATTTCTAAAAAATTACAAAACGAACTGATGTAGAAAAATGTGCAACTCATCCAAAGACATGCAGTAGTATCAACATGGAGAGTATTCCATTCACAGTGTTGGGTCATTATATATTAATAGAGATGCTGGATCAAACTTTACACGCGTTTCTATCTGTGTATATCTATTTGTCCTTATATGAAGGTATCTACTCGGCAGGCAGGCAGACGGGTCGAACGGTTAGTAAGTAGGCCCAAATTTCAATCATCAAAGCCATTTAAAATTTCGTGAATTTAACTATTTTCTAACGTCGCTAAATGGTCAAGTATAAGGCTGTCAAACCAGTGCCTGGCTTGAGGTCTCTCGACAGATATCAAATAACAACGAGAAATCCATGTTTACGGGAGGCCAGCTATCAGCTTAGAACATATATCTTCTTTGTCGGTTTTTTTTTCTGGCCACGATTACAATTGACATTGACTATGAGGTATACAGAGTAATCCCCATGTGTTCTCAGCTCCTGTCTCGCTGATGTCCTGCAAGATTTGCAAGCCTATTACACTAGAAAACTCCATTTATAAACATATAACCCTGACGGTGTCAATCTCTCTAATGCAGGGAAAGATCAGATTAATAGGCAAAAGATCACGAAGGGAATTCTAACAACACTCCTAGTATCCTAGTATTCAAGTCTCCGGCAGTAGCGGATTAAGTATTGCTGTAAAACGACCCCGTCGGCGTCCCGTTGACGAGATAAACGCGGCCTGAAAGATTCTCTGAATCGTAAATTGTTCACAAATTGTTCTGAGACTCGGGATCGGGACAGTCATCCTGTCACGTCTTTGCAATAGCTTTCCTATATCCTTTAGTCCCGCTGAATTAGGGCGGATGTTGCGTGTGGGCGGAGTTGATAAGAATTCGCTCTAAACCAACAGGAACGTTGAAAATTAATCTGCCACTCGAAGGTGAATGAATCCCATGGTATTTCTTCGATTTCAGCGGTGTTTTAAGCCGTATAGTCTTAAATCAGTTACAGCAGAGCTGTCACTAGTATTGTATCATGGAGACAAAGCCAAGATCACATTTTAAACGACTTATTTGTGCGAACACGGGGCAAGAGACTTTAATCTTGCCTCCTACTAAGAAGTCATAAAAAACTATTTTTGTAAACCGTCACAATTATAATGTTTATTGCTCTTACAAACGATTACCTTCGTCTCCTGTGAGTTTCGATCATTTTGTGCACAGGTGGCCAGGGAGTTACTTTGCCGATAATTGAAACAAAATATTTTCATTTCCATTACGCCCCCATGTTGAACCTTTATTACAAGTTTTACTGATTTGTGTATGCACTGTAAGCCTGTAGTTGATCTCGAACGCCGTCACGCCACCGTATAAGAAGTAATCTTTATCTGTTCTGTGTTAGTTGCGTATATGCGTTGGCGTTATAGGCAGACATACATTGGTTCTTTCACCTAAGAAGGTCGCCCATTCATGAATTTCGCACTCGAAGGAGTTTAGACACTGTGACGTCATATGTATAATCCTCAAGCGAAAATAATATCACCAAAATCTACTAGATAGTGTGAAAGCGTAACCACAAAGAGGATAAAAGAGCATGCTATCTCACAAATACTAATATTATAGGTAGATTGTGACATAGATAAGTCGACATTATCTTCCGTGTTGGCTAATAAAAAGGCATTGTATTAAATCTCGTATAGTAAAAATCATATTTGCGGAGATTCAATGATGTTATTCAGAATACTTAAGGTTTAAAACGCTTCCATGGCAACAGGAGGTAATAATTCCAAATACAGTTGCTAAACCCAAATGCGCAGGTCTGAGGGACGGCATAGTCGAGCCTTTGTATGTTTCAATCCATCCGCCGATTCTTCCTACACTCTATGACCGACTATCACATGATCATGCAAAGATATTGATTTTCAATGTTGTTTGTCAATTATTTAGCATATTATTTAAATGGCGCAATCTTGACATTTTTCGGAGGCGCAAATTGAAGAATCTGTTGATGATTCGTGTGAACTCTATGAGCACGTGGTAAATAAAGCTTTTACCGCAGTATTTAATTTGTAAAGTCGAAAATTAATTTTTTGCGTACTGTTAACGTGAGCCATTTTGAAATTCAAATATCGCTAAATTTTCCATAATTTTCTTCCACAATCCAAAATTTACATTGTGATCATCGAATTTTATTTTCATTATGAAAGAGAACAGTCTAAAGCTTCTCAAATAGATGTCAATTGTGAGCATAGTACCTTAACGAAAGTCTAATTTATCATATAGATAGCACGCCAGTATTGCAGTCACAACATCACCGTTTGATGCCGCTAATATGAAAGTGTGATCGCATTCAAATGTTTCACTTTCTAACTTTCAATCGTAGGACGGGGGTGGCTCTAATTCAAGGCACAATACCCTCAACATTAAAAGAATAAGCTTACAATCGACGGAACTGCCCTCAAAGGACCCATACGACCGATGTAAACACTGTATCATAGGTACGATGGTGATTGACGAAAGTTAACACATGTCTGTCATAATCTACACCGTATAATTTTTATGTTGCAGCTATGATGATGAGGTGCATCTAGATATCGTGCACGAAATACATTGTTTGTAAACAAGAAACTCGCACAGGCGCAGTTCCGACGACTTTTTCCCTTTATAGGTACTTTTCTTAACAGTTTAAAGAGACAATCGAAATGTGGCAATTGTTTACATTTACATATATTTATTTTGCACCGTTTTAAACATGGAAATATCTGTATGTTATGCAAAAGTGAAAAATTGAATTTCATTCTTGTGAAGGTAACTCTTGGTCGTCTGTCAAGCCCCTTTTTACCTGTCAGGAGCTTCATCCTTTCCGTTTAAATTACATTTTATCTAAATTTCATTTTGTTCTCTGTATATTTTGTGCTCTGCGAGGAATACGTCATAACAAGTACCAAGAATGAAACATCCCGTATATGGGTCTTAGCAAGCTTCAACTTGTACCACGACTGAAGCTGTAGCGTTGATTTACGTTCTCTAATAAAATATTTGAACTAATCACTTTATATGGTTGTGTTTACTGGTAGCATATTGGGGTACGTAGACCGCTCACATAGCTCTCGAAGTGATTTATAACACTCCATGTTATCATGAATCTGGACTTAACCCATTTAGCCTACAGCTTCATTTTGAGTGTTTGAGAAGCCAGCTTTGTCAGTAGTGGGCGGGGTAACTTACATCCCTAGGCAATTGTTCGGACCTGGCGTTTGAGACCCTAACGAAGTACCTTAAGTTTATTAACTTTGAACCTAATTGTAAGTGTCGTTTTAGTGTGGCCGTGTGATTACCTGCCGTGTCAATGGTCAGTTTTATTGGAATATGTTCTTTTATCTGTGGTCCATTGTCAAATGGTTGCTGTCTCAAGAACTTGATTGAATTTAGATGAAACATGTCATACATAGGCACTTCAAGGAAGAGTGCAACTGACTGTATGTACAAAAGGTTTTCCTGTGGTAGCTTGCATAAATTGGAGATTAAAGGCCTTTGTCATTACTTTTATTCCCTTATTGCCGGGCAATAACAAAAAAGAGAGAAAAAATATTTATAGTACTACTGTAGAATACTGAACATAAAGCTGAGTGTACATCGGAATATTTGTAATGTTACGGAAAGAACTCAAGATTTTGGTCTTAAAAATAGACAAGTTGATGTGACTTATGGCGCTCGAGAAGTTTGAATAACAAGAAAGATCACCTCCTCACCATTAAAAAACAGTGACATCATCACAAAGAAGGAAACTTATTCCCATGCATTCAATTTGTCATTTTGAGTGTACCAATCGGTTTATACTTAATCATTGCAAACCCGAACAATAGAACAATTTCTAAAACACAGTCATACTTAATCATTGCAAACCCGAACAATAGAACAATTTCTAAAACACAGACACATCTTACGACCAAGGCATTTGCTTATAGATATATCGTCCACTGGTTGCTCTGTAAAATGTGCGTCACCTTCACTTAAACCGAGATCGTAAACTTCATGATCATTTGTATACGAAATATACAATCAAGGTAACACAACTCTAGTCCCTATAAGCTTGAACACATCAAACTTCGTTTTATTGCCTGCACGTAACCACAGACATTGAGCGTTCTATTTCAGTTTGAGAGCCGTTTCCGGCACAATAATCGAATCTAAAGGCTTATTACTCTTGATGTCAAACCTTTTAGGGCGTAAAGCAGCACAAAAACACGTTTTATCTCCGCGAACTTATATCAATGACACCATTTTGAATTTATCATTTTTCACTCAATAAATGTCTAACTATATTAGTATAGTGAGGAGGAAATATATTCAATTAAATGGTACTCTTTTTTTGAATTCTACCTCGCTGACGCATGATATTGCCTAACCTATGTCAACCAGATTATGTATAGCGTATTCTGTCAGTTTCGTGAAAGTTTGCTTCATGATTGCTTCACTTTGAAATTATGCAATGCTATTGCAAATCTGTAATTTTTGATCGAATTCGAACTTACTAACGGCTGATGTTACTTACACACTTAGCAGAAAGGCCAGCAATCAAGGACGCTCGGCTAAATCTCCGCATCAACGACACCAGTCCACATGCCAATTTTCAAAGTCTGCACACGTTAGCTTGTAAGGATGTTCACGACATCATGTAATTCATCAGAACAAGGCCGATGCAAAAAAACATCATCTTTTACTTTATTCTCAGTGCCTATCATGGCGTGTTAGGCTATCGTAATGCTGTCTAAAAGATGACATTTATTTAACGAGGCCTTGACTACATCTTAATCAGAAAATAATTATCCCAATGTGTACAACATAAAATAGCAACATCAGTAACGTGACTTTAGTACGATCGAGGAAAAAAACTGCCGCAAATAATTACCCACAGGATGTGAGCCGATATGTATATTGAAATTTTGACAATCCAGCAACAAACGAGGAAATAATGAAATATAGGTTGACAAGGAAACCAATAAAATCTCTTGAAAAGTATGCGATTCAATTAATTTACTTATTTGACTGTTTCTTTTAATTACTAGCCAGAAGTCTGTCAAAAATAACGTTTTTTTTTGGTGCCAAAGATGACTAATCAAGTTACAGGCTTAAGTTATGAAACGTTTAAATCTGTTCCGGTCAACGACCAGGTCTAATAGTACTCTGGCAAATTTATAATACAGGTAGGTTCTCACATTGCATTCTATTGTAAATTTATCTTGCGGTCTCATACTATACATAGATACTACATGTATGCATACATGAATGTAAATTGCATGTATGTATGCATACATGTAATGTACATTGCATTCACATGCATGCGTGTAAATTACCTACCTAACTACCTACTTCCTACTTCCCTCCCTCCCCCTCCCTCCCACCCACTCACCCACCCACCCACCTACCTACCTACCTACCTACCTACCTACCTATGCACACAGTTACTGATGGTTCCAAATTATTTCGGCCTTGGATTGCTTCCGTACAATAATTCATAATTGCTTACATTCATGAAGTGACGCTTTGCTATTTAAGCCTCCAGTGGGAGGTATTTAACTTTGATGGACTGTGATGATAATTCTTTAGCTATTTTCTGTTTACGTCGAAAAATGTCAAATGACATGCCAGCAAAGCACAGAGCGGGTCATCATTCGCTCTTGACCTGGTTTATGATAAATCAATATTTATTCCTGTTTCCAGCACTAACAATTATACCAACATTAATCAACAATTGCAAGCCTTAGGTTATTTTCCACCTTGAGTTTGTTTCCTAATGTTCGTCATTTACAATTAGTTTAAGTTAAGGCAACGGTTAACTATCTTATCCCCACAATAAAACGTGTTGCGTAGCAACGACACGCGCATATGCCATGTGACAAAACCATCATTTAGAGATCGTCTTTATTCAGTAAGTAGCGGTTTTACAAACTTTCATCATTACCTGAATTAATCACAAATCAACTTATGACAAGATGAGAAACTCCTACAGAATAATTTGATCCAATTTTCACTTTCAAGGACTCATGATGACGAAATTCATTCGCAAAAGAATAGAATGACATCCTTGAAAGTTGTTAATGATCTCTAAAGAGACCATTTAATTTGAGAAAACTGACCAGCTAATTTGCTTTCAATTAATTATTGAATGTCATAAATGAAATTTCAGGATGAATAATTCAGGTTTTTACGATGTATGAGAAAAAAAATTAAGGCAGGTAGCAAAAGCAAATTCATTTAAAAATAATACATTCAGATCGATTGCATTTGCTAACCTTAGCAAATTAAATATATATGAATGTCTTGAGGAATCATATTAATTTTAATTTGTTTGTATACTGAGCAATTCCAGAACTGAGAGAATGATGAACCTAAATATCTTTTTAAGGCTTGCTCAACGAAAACGTTATTGTGACCGATAGGTTTTTACTAAGTACAATGCATGTTCGCCTTGCGAAGGGCCACTTTGTAAGCACTTCGGTGCAATATAACGCATAAAACGATTGCAAATACTTTCACTGCCGGAGTGTCTGTTAAATAATGAGAAAGGTCATGATATATTTAACAAATGGAATGAGAAAGTCCTCTTTGTCTGTATTGACTCTAATTTTATTATTTGTCTTTAATTTTCGCCTTACAATTTGAGCCGTCTAAACACAATATGTATGTATGTATGTATGTATGTATGTATGTATGTATGTATGTATGTATGTATGTATGTATGTATGTATGTATGTATGTATGTATGTATGTATGTATGTATGTATGTATGTATGTATGTATGTATGTATGTATGTATGTATGTATGTATGTATGTATGTATGTATGTATGTACAATCGATAGATAGATAGATAGATAGATAGATAGATAGATAGATAGATAGATAGATAGATAGATAGATAGATAGATAGATAGATAGATAGATAGATTGATAGATAGATAGATAGATAGATAGATAGATAGATAGATAGATAGATAGATAGATAGATAGATAGATAGATAGATAGATAGATAGATAGATAGATAGATAGATAGATAGATAGATAGATAGATAGATAGATAGATAGATAGATAGATAGAAAGATAGATAATACATCATCCATCCATCCATCCATACATACATACACACACATACATACATACATCCGTGTGTATGTATATATGTATCTCTGTATATATCTATGTATGCATGCATGTACGTATCTATGTAGCTATGAATGTCTGTATCTATGTATGCATTTATGCATGTATCTATATATGTATGTATATATCTATGTATCCAAATACGGTTGTATCTATGTATATATCTGTGTACCTACGTATTTATCTGTGTATCTATTTTTACATCTTTGTATCTATGTATATGTCTATGTACGTATTTATCTATTAATTCATGTATATATGTATCTTTGTTTCTATATCTATCAGCCAAAGATGAAACTCAAACAGTAACGTAGTATCACAGATTTCATGTTATTTGTTGACAGTCTTATTTTGCTGTCTATAAAAACATGTTATTAAATTGTGAACCTTATAAGTCATAAACAACAATAGCTGGTACAAATAAGCAGTAATTTTGTAAATTCTCGACCGGATTAAACTCACAGTGAACAGTACCTTGTCACCTAGTAAAGACATCACTGTCAAAACCGCTCGGCCCCATTTTGATTGGAATGTCGCTGTCTTTAGAATATGACGACCAATAGCAGTAATGAAATTTGAGTAACAAAAACCATGCTGTCATCATGAGCGACATGAATATCTGAAGGCACTGTCAGTCAAAAATGAAGATGGATCTGCTCCTCATAAAAAAAAAAATATTTGCAATATACTAGGTCGTCTTAAGGGTGATATGCTGCATTAATTAGACTCTAAAATACCTCATCAGTTGGGTAATGCTATACTGAATTTAGCTTATAAACCGTCCACTGTAGATAAAGTTGAGGAAACCATTTTAAATTCGACCGAGAATTGTGTGTACTGATGATCTGAGCCTGGATTCTAATTGTTTTCGGACATTGACTTATTCTTTTTGGTTCAGAAAAAGCATCCATTAGTGCGTGCATATTTCTTGCCGACAGGTAATGGATACTATCCTCCAGGCTTAATCACGATCCCCTCTGCAAAACCGTGGCTTCATGTTCTTAATATCATTAAGATTCAAATGTGGCAAACTCTACGTGTAGCTCTTACATCAATGTTGTAATGGATGCAAGGCCAGTATTCCTAATTCACATCTGGTTCGATACTAGTGAACACTTGCTTTCATTAATCCAACATAATAGTAATTTCTGTCAATTTTCGTGATAGAGTAAAGGTACTTTCTCATATGCAGTGAGTGAGTGTACACACATATAACTTATTATTAGAGCACAGGGACATTAAATACCTACAGCAGTACTGTACCATTTGTGTCTATGAGACAGCTGTAAACGTATTCGATTGATGATCTGTCTCGTGTATTCAAACTGTAAGCACATTAACTTCATAAGAAGCAACTCACTTCAAATAATTTTTTTCAATCATTTCAGTAGGGTCAATATCATCGAGTTCAAAACCGGTATCATTATGTATTCCTCCTTAGTCATATCATGATAAAGCGAAAAAGAGAAGTTCTTTAGTGTCTCATCATCGCGTGCGTCGACCTAGACTGGCCGCGCCAGCCGTTTATGTCAAAGATCGCTCGATGATGCTGGTGTGTAAAATATGACTGTACAGTGCTCTACGCACGGTGACTTGAACTTTCTATGGGTTTACACATATGTGCTGTATGTGTACGGACAGTGTACGGATTGTGCGTATCCCGTTATCGCATTGCACGGCACAGTTACCGACTCGCGATACGGGCATATGCAGACCCTCTCTCTCCTGAGTCAGTACTATTCAAGAAAAAATACCTGTCTTCAAAAAGTCGAAGGTCGGATCTTGTCAGCCTTAGAAAAGGAAAATAAAATGAAACAGCCGCGTCGCTGCAGCTTTTTTTGCAAGAAATATAGAACGAGAGACAAACCTATACTTTTTTTACCTTAAATAAATATATTAAAATATTTGTGCAATATGTACACCATAACCGTTTAACAATAGGGAGAGTAAATGACACGTAATTTGATTGTGTTGTTCAGAGAAAAGTGTAAACTTCTATTTTGTGCTCTTCTCCGTCTTTTTAACGTATCTTAAGGTAACTTGCGCCTCGAAAGCCAATACTTGAAGTTTTGCTCAAACTTACCTATATAAAATCTTCAATGATTCTCTTACCAAATCAAGAACAAACGTTAAAGGTTACCATGCAAAATTTAGTACTAGCGAAACAAATTACCAAACATTTACCGAAATTCAAAATGGCCGCCATGCCTGTGTTAACTCTATGGGAAAAATACAACTTTCGATTTTCGAAAAACTACAACGGCAAAATGTTTTCTTATACACCAAAATGAGCTCCCAAAATGGTAGATCAGAAACATTTTGAAAAAAATAGAGAACCAAAATATCTTTTTTCGAGGCGCATTCTATAAGCATTGGTCTAGCAAGCATTTTTACACAAGATTTTTTGTGTCTATCATGATCATTTATATTTAATTGAAATATAAAAGGTAACTATACCTTACGCTAAGTTTCCTCTTTAATTTAATTCTTTCTGCACCTTTCGGTAATTTATACGTCATATTTTATTACGCATTTCCTCGATGTCTTAACATTTCGGAGCCATATTAGTTAAAATTATGTCAAATTAGCATGTCTTATTATATCGGGCGCACGTGCAAGTGAAAAGTCAATATCATTAAATTGGCCATAAAATCAACTACACATTTTTATTATTGATATACACTGTTGTTGATCTCAAATAAAATTTTGCCCAGATTGATTTGTATTTGATGACAGCATCATTGAAGTTTGTTGATCTCAAATAAAATTTTACCTAGATTGATTGGTATTTGATGACAGCAGCATTAAATATTCTACAGTATACAAGCTGCGTTGGCAACTTCAGTCTTTGGCTTTCGATGTTTTCTGAGAGTAGATCAAGAATTTGTATTTTACAACCATGACAAAAATAGAAAATAAATAAAAAAGTAACTATTGATTGATAGTTACCAGTGTTCCCGTTGTCTCTGACGACAAAAAACCCGTATGTAGTTGATCAGTTAAACTAGTCTGCTATTTAAAATACATATTCTACTCCCTATATATCTTACTGATTTAAATACACATGGAGAGACTAACTGTAAGGCTGTCCAACGCATTAAGTAGTCGATTCCTGTACAGTGTTTACTAGGAAAGAAAGCCGTTAGCGAGTTCGAATTATGTACAGCCGATTTGAATTCCTAAGACGTCGAATGAATGTTAGCTTGTATGATAATTGGGGGCCACGTTAGAAGCAGAGAGAAATTTGTAAACGGCGCGTCACCTCTCGTCTTTCTACCCTGCAGAAACATATTAAAAGTGTGACGCCATGGCAACATTTAGGCGGTAAAATATAATGGCATTAAATGAACGCAGACATTTGTACCGCATCTGATTCCGAACCGTTCATTTTTCCCGGGCACTTAAAATCGCCTGTCGTGTCATGACAGAAAGTGGCTTAGGATTACTGAATAAGCTTGAATGATAATTGCTTGCAGCAGCTCAAAGCAAACGTGAGAATCAGCTTGCAGAAACACCTCTTGTATTTTTGATGAAGCTAGTTTTCGGCTCCGACATGTTTTGTCACATCAGTTAATCGTTCCATCCCTATTTATTTTAGATTTTTTGATATTTATTACTGGGAGACAAGTCTGCACATGCCTGCGAGCGATGAATTAACGAAACTGCATGCTTAACTCTTTCGTATAGTGTGATCCCAGGAATAACGTTTGAATTTCTGTGTAATAGTTTTTAGAAAGAGCTATTTTATTTGTCTGATCGACTGGCATATCACCAACACATTTTGAATGGTGAGAATGACGACAAGCTTTCGATTAAAGTCTTGGCTGAAGGTAGGATTGTAACGTAGAGTAAATCTGTGACAGACAATCATTGCATCATGTATTCTCAGTCTCTACCCCTGAAATATAATAGATTTGATCGAGTATGTCAACCTCGTGCAGTAATTTTTCTTCGACCTCGAATCAATACAACAGTAAATTTCAAGGATTATTTTGATCAAGATCGTTCGATAAATAATGAATAATACACCTAAGTTAAGTGTTTTATTCTCAGCAAGACGCCCATTCATTGCAACTGCGCAAAAAATCATGGACTCCCGATGAATGTATAAACTCATCACACGGTTCCATGTCGTCGTTCTTACATCTTTCTAGACCGGTGTAACCTCGTACCTAAGCACGTAAACGACCAATTCAGATAATGTGAGGAACAAAGTAATCGATGTTCTTCCTTGCCTTCAGCCAAGTCGTCAAAGTCCTGATACATTTGACGCGCTCGTGAAAATCGTAACAGTCATGGAGTATCACTAAATATCACAAAAGTATTTTTCTCGGTATGTATAGCAAAGCGCACCTAAGTTCAGAGACTTTGTCGTCGGTCAACATTCCTTATTAGGAAATTGTATTGCCTGATGAATATGCAGCTTCACTTTTTCCCTCTCGAATAATGTCAATCTCCTTTTCATGATGATATTCGCACGATAGCGACGATGGAAACCAACCATCGACTTTTCTTATATCCTCAGGATAATTCCAGCACTTAAGGAAACAATTTCCAGTCTAACGTTCATTAACCGTTCATGGAATTATTGTCAAGAAAAATTACATTTGACAACAAGGCTCTACCAGCTGGACATTTTCACTTTGAAGTTATCTTAATTAATTTATTGTACTAGTGGCTAATGTGTTTTGAGCACAGGCAAAACTTATATTGAACAAATACAGACAGCATTTATGTCATGGCGTGCAATTTTATAAAGAAGTAATAAAATTTGTACATTAATAAAGATCGTATTACAACATGGAGTGATTTTCAAGGATCTATACAATTGTGCTTGATTCATTTTATAATGCATTTAAGATAATTTTAGCAATTCGTCAATCCCACCGATTGCCGAGGGAAACGTCTATTTTGTTACACTTCCGCCTCATGCTAATTTTCAATCTCTGAATCAGATTAAAGTGTAATCATCGGAAGATCTGATCAATACAGTTGAAACACTCGCAGAGACTGGCTGACAGATCATCGCTCGTTAAAACTTTGACATAGAGGGATATTAAATATTACTGAAGACACATTAAGTTTTGACTAAACTTTAAACGTTCCTTATGAGTACGGACCAGGTATGCTATTACGTTCTATATAACAAGTATGTTTTCTTTTTCTCTATGCCTCATGTTTCCCAAGCTTTGCCTATATAAATTTTGTTTAAGGAGATTATGGTATCCGGTAGAGTTCTTTTGGAGTTTACATTGATTTTTCGTTAACGAGCACATTATGTATCCCACACGTTATTCACAAACTAATCCGGTCATAGAATCACAGACATTCACTGACGATTACAGAAATGTGTTGTAGGCTCCATAATGTAAGTTGCATTAAACTCTATTTAAGCGTCAAGACAACTTATTTTTGCATGTCAAACTTAAATGAAAATCCTGAAAATACATAAATTCGACGGTCAGATTACGTTAATGTAACGGAAAAATAAGGTAATTCTTAATAAGTCTTATTGAATATAAGTTCTGTTTTCTTTATAATTTCTGTATACTGTTTTCATTGATATCAGGACTTTGTTACAATATAGAAAAATTACAGCATTGACTACCTTTAATTTCCATTTTGAACATCAATATTTTACTATAATTTTGAATACATAATTACAAGCCTATTAAAAACTGCATACAAAGTCAATTCGTCAAAATGCATTGATTCTTAACTAACATACCCTTAGTAGGAGAACATTACCACAGGTATAATCACTAAATAGAAACACTTGTTTGATTAAAAAGGTTTTTTTTTGCAAAGTCATGTGTGCCATTATCAGATATTCATGCATTTTCAGATATACATTAAGCCCTGTTATTGACAATACGGGTCTCCACATTGCAAGTCAAGATAGCGTGACAATTTCATTACAAAAATATTGAAATCATTTCGATTAGCTATCATTGGAAGTCGCAGAAGTTTCAAATAAGTAAGTGCCTCAGAATATTAATACGCCCTAGCTCCTTTGATTAACGAGAGCAACACTGATATAGGTTTCAATTCACTTCGACTTTTAGCTTTGATTTCTCACTTGGTTATTTATCCAAAAATTCATAACTGAGTCACTCTTTCAATTTAGAAATAGACTTCCAGTGATTGAGCGATGATAGAAGAAAATTTTGCGCTTTCCATTACATGGGGAAATCTTCACTTCGGGCGTGCTCCCAAAACTACTGTAAAGACACAAATGCAATTCTACTGGGCTTGATTCAAATTGGACTATATGCGATAATATACGAATTGTGGATTCTTCTTCAATCAACGAGAACTGTGTAAGCACCAGGTGTACGAGAAATCCTCGATTTTCGAATTTACCTCGAAGCGTTAATCGTGAAGTCTCATAGAACGGCGCCGAATAGAACGCCAAAGCCGGTTCAAACCGGCTCTTTCCGGAAATGCAGATTGCTTTGGACGTTGTAGCATCTTTAACTTGGCTATCATTGACAGAAAGGAACAGATTTAATGTGAAGTAATCTCCACGGAGACCATCACGAATGTCACGCTATGGAGCGATGAAAATAGAAATACAGGGACCAACGTGAATAATGCAAAGTAATTATGAGATAACCGTGACGAAATCTTACTTTCGAGAGAGACAAGCTTTTATTAATCAATCAAAATGTATCCGTATAATATAGGACTTGGCTTGATGTCAATGTAGTGACTCGTCGCTTCATAACTGCACTGTTGTTAGGCTACACAAAATTTAATTTCAGCTTCATTAAACTGAGGTATGCAATATCTTACTTTGAATTATTGCTCTGAAACTATATTGCACGTCATGTTTTCTGTTAATAATTGAAATTCCATCATCCCCAGGAACGATTTACAAATAGAACTTGAGGAGGAGCAAAGGTAATGGAAAAGTTGCTTAAATCTTAAAACTTGAATCAAGCTGAATATCAGCATTAATAAGTAGTATCATAACCTACCCTTTGCAATGTTTACATCTTCGACCAAGTTACTGTCTGGTGTAATTTAAAGAGCGTAAATTTACCACCACTGTTCTACATCTCTCTGCAAAGCTTACCTTTAACCTCAGTAAATTTGATCTGTATTACGTGAACGTCAAGATCAATATATTACATTCGGCGTCATAAAGTAAAATCCGGCCCATCTTATACAATTCATCTAGAATCTACTATTTTCATTAATTCCGCGCCTTGCTATTATACTGCTTTTCGTATTCCATGGTAAACCTTATATAAACGAATTACTCGTATTCAACTTTGTGTCTTAAGGTATGTACACGGGTAGAACCTTACAAAGACGCTCGTTTTCTCGAAGACAGGGAGTGAAAAAGGAGTGTTATTCTTACCTCGCAATTGTTTTAGCTTTTATCTTAACTCCTACAAATTCTCAGGATCAAGATAATGAACAAAAAGATCGAGTTATTGCTTTCTTTAAGTTTAACTTGAACACTCTGCATCAGTCAAGAATCTCAGTTAAATAGTCAGGTTGAATTAGAAATCGGTGGACAAATGTGGTATGAAGTTGAGTCTTGGGGTATATGGTCTCGCAGATCACAATATTAACACTGGGAGACAAAACGGCTAGAAACGATTAAATAACAGAAGGTGACAATTTAATTCCTCGGTCTGAATCATAATTATATCCTTTTAAGATCTTGAAGGTTTTACAGTAAGTGACACGATAAGAAATGAACCCCGGAAGAGAAATCTTTCAACTACCGGAAGAAATCGGTTATACTCTGTTTGTAACATCCTGCACTATATATGTATACCTACTGAATTTCGAAATGCACATCAGAAGAACGACAAGAACTGATTGCGAAATTTGAATCATAGAAAGAAATTTGTCCACAAAAGCTTTCAAATCTGTCACTGACTGTTATTGATGAGGCAATTGTCATTGTTAGACCTATGAAATTTTAGACCAGTTTAAAATCATGTACTGTGATCTTTAATCATTTTTGTTGACTTAAAGACTACTTCAAAAAGTCACGATTTGGCAAATATGAGTAATCGAAAGCAATTTAAAGGGTCTTGTTTCCGTGAAGAAAAATCAGCATAACAGAAGACACACGCATAGGAGATTACATTTCATGAAACCTGTCATCATCTGACGCTTGAAAAATAATGAATTCACATTTACGTGACGATTTTATGATCGGATTCCATCGAAAGCTTTATTTCAAACAAAAAAGATCTGGACCGGGAAAAAGCATTTTGAGTGGTAGTGTTGAGTTGAAAGGCGGAGGTAAAATATCTTGCGCAGAATAAGTTTTGGAAGAAAGTTACTAATTTGTGAGTCAGACCGTGCTTCGGACAATATCTGTAAGAAGATCCCTAATTGGCGAAACAGGTCATGCATAGAAGTAGTTCTGAAAGAAAGGTCCTAACTGCATGGTAATACATTGATAAAATAAGCCCCGGTATGATCGGTTTGAAAATTCAGGTTTTTGTTATAATAGCATAGTAACCGAATGCGACCTTTTCAAGATACTTCATGAATCACCGTCTGTCGTATCAGGTTAGACAAATGAGAAAGTTCTAAACCCGTCTTCAAGAGAGCAGAATGATAAATGCTGAATCGCACTTTGTCCTGGAAAGATGGATTTTAAAAAGGTACATTGTACTCTATTATCGTGTTACCTGTGAGAAGCAGATTTGATAAAATGCTAGAGAATAGATTGAACTATACCAGCTTCATTATCTCAAGTAACGTCGTTTTGACAGGGTCACATTGTAATGTAAGTATTAGCATAATTTAGTTTTAAGATTGACTACAGACTAACACATACTTTGCACTCACAATTCTTAAAATGACTTGATTTAATATGGAATAAAACCATTAAAAGATCATTACACACTGTGCTATTACAAAACGTTCACAAACAATTGAGCGAATACTTAGGACGAGTAAGATCAGGCAATTTAGAACAATTAATTGAATACCACTTTCGCAATAGAAACGACGAAGGAACGCACATGGTCTGTGCAATGGTTTTTAAAGAATGTGTTTTGAGTTTATCTCACCTACTATTATAGTGAATATTAAAATAGCTTGGAATTACAACGTGCTTGGGTGATTAGAAAAACGTTTCTGGCGATAGAAAATAATTCCAAGAGCTTCATATGCCAGAATTCTGTTTATTGATTTCAGTTCAATTTTCAATACAATATATCCTTTGAAATTAGTTGCAAAGCTGTCTGATCTAAGAATAGATCCTTCATTATGCAAGTGGATTTTAAGTTTTTTGCACCAAAGACCCCAAGTGGTCAAGATTGGTGACCATTTTTCCTCTTCTATTGTTCTGAACAGGGGCGCTCCTCAGGGTTTTGTCTTAAGTCCCTTATTGTATTCACTTTACACATACGACTGTACAAATATGTTTGAGGGAAATGTAATGGTAAAATTTGCAGATGATACTTCGGCAGTTGGGTTGATCAGTAATAATGATGAGTCAAATTATAGAAAAGAAATCGTTAACTTAGTGGAATGGTGTGATACAAATGATCTTGAACTCAATGTAAGTAAAACAAAAGAACTCATTATCGATTTTAGGAAGATCAGTCAGCCAACTATTCCTATCGTTATTCAAGGCAGCGAGGTTGAAATTGTGTTTTTTTAAATATCTTGGAATTCAACTCTCTAATACCTTGTCTTGGCAGACAAATACAGAGTCTTTAATTAAGAAAGCTCAGCAACGCCTGTATTTTTTGAGACGCCTGAAGAAATTTGGCATGAGTCGTGTCATTTTGATCAACTTTTACCGCACTACAATTGAGAGTATTTATGCTACAACAGTCTGGTTTGGAAATACTACTGAAGAGTTGCATTCACTAATAAAAGTCGTCAGCACTGCAGAGGAGATCATTGGTTCAGATTTACCTTCATTGCCATCAATTTATCGATCAAGGACCATTCGGAAAACCACATCTATCATTAATGACGAAAATCATCCAGCCCATAAATATTTTTAACTTTACCTCCTGAGCGGCGCTATAGATGCAGGTGAGTAAAATCTGAACACTTTCGCAAGAGTTTTTATCCATCAGCAGTTCGAATTTTAAATCAAATGTAATATATTTGTTTCACATTTCGTATTTTTAGTCTTTGTATTTTAACGTGTGTTTATTTTTATTTTTTTTAATTCCAGTTTATGGTATTTTTAATTCTTTCACTGATGCGCACGTGAAAAAATCAATTTCCATTGTATTTTAATGCATATGGCAATAAAATTATTATTATTTATTATTATTGCAAACATTCTCCTTTGAACGCGATTGGAAGTAATTTGGGATAATTGGATGGTGAAGTAATGTCGATTTCATCTACAAATGTAATCTCATCCTCATTTCTTTTTACGTTACACACTTGTTTTTATGAATAATTTCCAATATTGCAATATTAAGCTATACGGCACCTAACACTTTTGAGAAATTTGAAAAATATGAAAATCCGATTATCCCAAATTAGTTCCAATCGTGTTTTTGATAGATTTTGCAACAATTTTACCCAATACGACGCCCAGTGTTCTCACTTGTAGAACACGTTCAGAGTAGGAAATGCAAATCGCTGTATCGAAACACTGCATCGAGAAAAATCCTATCGTTAGTGTTCTGTGCAGTTTCATAGCCGAAAAATGTGATATAAGGCGATATAAGAATGCTCAAGCAATCAGCGTATGTGTGAGTTTTTCAATAGGAGCACGGCGACTGTGGTAAAATGAACGTCGTATTCGGTTAAAATGTTGCAAAATTTATATCGAGGGAGAACGTTTGTAATGAATACACGTGGCGTTATTTTCTATCGCCAGAAACGTTTAATTCAAGCTATTTCGAAATTCATTAAAAGGTAGTTTGGGCCTCGAAACTGAACGACCCAAACATTACCTAAAACTTCCAGTACGGAAACTTTAAATTATTCCTTTTCGAATTCTGGAATAAAAATCACGGGTCACGTTGCAGACTTTGGTCAAGAGAAACAAAATGAAACAAATAACCTATATTTACTGACTCTTAAAATTCAAAATGGCTGCCACTCCTGCGTAACTCTATTGGGAATATTAAATTTTCGATATTCATAAGACTAAGCCAGTGAATGTTACGCCAAACCGTGTCGCAAAAGTTTGAGAGTACGACCATCTGTCGCCGAGGCACCTTGTCTACGCGAAGTGACTTTGTAGCCACATCACGCAATCGTGTTATTATGATAACATTGCTCTCAACAGAAAAGTACACAGTGAAGATCTATTATCCGTATGCCCGCATATATATTTTGTTTGATTTTCATGAAAAGGAACGTGCCTGTTTCGCCATATCAACACGATCACATACCCGCACTTGCCAAATCTAAATAAAGAATCATTCAATCTACACTGCAGTATATTTGAATACGATAATCGACTTTTCTCTCATCCTTTAAATTTGTGCTGCACCACTAGTCAGTCTATAAAAGCCCCATGGTTGAAACAACATTTTTCCGTGCTACAAGGTGAAATATAAAAATTGTATGTATCTTTGAAGCAAACATTTAATACGCTCAGGTACAATGAGGCTGTTTGCAATCGATGTTGTTGTTCTCTCATTAACATGCACAAACAAATATTTGTCCGCGTTTTTAGATTACCCTTTTGAAATTTAGGTATGCAAGAATGAGAAAATATCACTATAGGCGGCTCTTAGTGTAACAATGAAAATTAATAGACAATACTGTTCGAGTTGCATGCGTCGACATATTACCAATGTAAAACACTGTGTCCAAGATATGATGGTGATTGTTGAAAGTTAAAACCTGTCTGTCATAATCTACGTCGTATAATTTAAATGTTGCAGCTATGATAATGAGGTGCATCTAGATATCGTGCAAGAAATACATTGTTTGTAAACAAGAAACTCGCACAGGCGCAGTTCGGACAACCGTTTTCCTTTAAGGCACAATTCACAGGCTTGCCTTGCAATAGGGTATAATTGCCACATTGTTACTCTTCATAGGCTACTAAACACACGCAAACATTACTTGCCTATGAGACTATTAATGATCCCTTTTTCACTTTAGGCGCTCTAAATTAGGCTACAATCACATAATGTGTTTAGTTAACACAAAATGCGATATCATAGGTAAACGATTTTGGAAAAACCCGGGTAATAAAGATTTAAAGAGTTGCTAATGTGCACCATCTTGGCAAATTTAGCATTTGGTTGATTAAAAGTCATTGCCTAAATTGAATTATCTAAATAACTAATCAGATGGCTTTAATTTCAGACCCTTTAAATTGCTGTAAATAATGACAATCTACCAATCAGAATAAACCTTTTAGAGCCACATTATATAATCAGTAAAGAGTCTCTGATAACGATAAAATATCGTGAATCAGTAATACGCATGCTCGTTTGCACCTTGGTCAAATCGTGAGAATATTTTTTTTCATATTACATGCATTTCTCGGCATTGTTCAATCGTGGAAATTTTTGAAATCAAAATAAGCCGGATAGAGTCTCTAATAGTTAAAAGGCAAATTCTGAAGCGCTTGTCCCTCAGATCAGATCAAATCAGATGAGGCATCCAGAAAAGGTAATTACTGACGTTGCCAAAATTGGGGCAGCGAAAACGTCAATGGTTCGACTAAGTAACTAACTATAACTACACTAATCATATCGTCTGATATCCCATAATTGTTAGAGCCATGCTCTTAAAAATTAAGCTGCATTACCGAAACTGTCATTTTGATATGAAAATGATGGTCGTTATGACACAAACGTATAACATGCAATTTCGAATGTTGCCCTCTTATATGACTCCATTTCAAGTACTCGCCTTTACTTGCTAAATTAAAAATAGAATAAAACAATGGGAATTTTGACAAGGTAATCCCGTCAATAGTTAGGTGTCCCTAATCCGGCAGCGTGCTCAATAGCTTTGTTCTTGTTTGATATTTGCTGTAAAATTGCAAATGATTCTTGCCACTGAATAATCGATAAAATGTAAAGACGAATGGAAAAAAAAGAAAAAAAAACTGTTCCTGTTTTTTATCACAAGTTAAAACAAATTCAACTAATTTCCTCTCACGTGAGAAATCGATCATCAATCAATCTATTATTAATTTTGTATGTTAGATGAGCCCATACTACCCTTGTCTGCAGCGTATATTCATTAAAGAATTTCTTTATCATTTCTCTGCGTGTATTATATTACAACCTCAAGAAATGTAATTTCCGTAGGCTAATCTTTCAGAATCATACTACATTGAACGGTTTGCAAAATGTAGATTGACCAATCAAGGTACTCCACTTCGTTATTGGTTACATTATCAGACATTTGCTGTGTTAAACTGATTTAACAAAATAGAGTTACAATGGATTGGATAGAAGATTAATTGTCATAGAAACATAAACTTCTGAACTCTAAAATCTTTCATTTTACATGCAAAGTTGACTTTTAAATCTACTACTTTGGGTGATTATCTCCGCCAAAATAAAACATAATCTAAAAATGGGTAATCGGGTAAAATGCTTGTCTGGGACATATACTCGGAATCTCAAACTTTTACAATATTTTTGGTCTCGACTTGAAGCTTATTGAGTAAAAAAATATAAACCAGTTTATTATTTTTTTTCTCTCAGAAATGACACAGAAATAGCGGCTATTTTGAATGTAAAATATTGGTAAATATTGGATAATATCTCCCCCTTATTCCCTTTATTTTGAAAGAGAATGGTTGAAAGTTTGCTTGAGTAAAGTTTGAGCAAAACTTTTAGTGTCTCAATATAAAGACACGAGATACCTTTGTTATTGTCTCTTAAATTCAAAAAAAGGAAAATAATTCAGTTTTGTTTGACCCAGATCTACCAAAAGATCTACCAAATGCAAAGTAAAGGTCACCTGGAGGTGTCTGTCATTTAGCAATATCCTTCTAAATTTCCATGCATAATTTCGATACAATTTTCCCGTATTCAGTGTGAATGTTACGTCACCAAAGACTCATGTTCGCTATACGGCAAAACTATGCCTCTAAGCCCGTATAAACTTGGAAATATATAGCTATAGAGGGTGGGGGATAACGAGTCAAAAGACTGAGTAAAAAACATATCACATGTTACACAAAAATAGACTTTCCAATGCGATGCAATTTGGCTCTTTAGAGTTTCAGTGTAGCGTATGAAGCCGCGACAACGCACGGGAACAACAGTCAGAGTAATAGCCTTTTTCTGTACATAGAATATTCTCGCAAATTTGTTTGATCGACAACAGGTAAAAGTGCAGTGATCCAGTATCGAACATTGTCCAGCGATATAATCAGTTCTGTTCAAAATCACTTCACAACTTGACTTCACTTACAACATGTGCATGAGACCATCGTGTAACCAAAGTGGTGCAGTGATAAATCAAAATAGCGTGGAGTGCGGTACAGTGTGAAGATAGTAAACAAAATTCTCAGCGTGGACAACGCTTCTTAAAGTCGAGAGGAAATATCACTCGTCAGTTTCGATAGGTATGCTCAAATTTTGACAAAAAAGCAGGAAATAATATGCGTGATATAACAGAAATAATATAACAGACATAGTATAGCAGACATACTATATATATATATATATATATATATATATATATATATATATATATATATATAAGATCTAAAAGATATACAAAAAATAATATGATATAAAATATGTATATAAAATAATATATATATATATATATATATATATATATATATATATATATATATATATATATATGAGGAAACAGATGTCCTCGTGGGGGAAATTACAGTGTCTGATGCTTAAGCAGAGCGCTGCAAATAATAACACAAAATTAGTTCAAGTACAAAGTAATGATATCGGTTACTTAAGTATCATGCATCCTGCAATCATTCTTCTGTCTAATGACTGCAGGATGCATGAAACTTAAGTAACAGATATCATTACTTTGTACTTGAACTTATTTGTGTGTATATATATATATATATATATATATATATATATATATATATATATATATATATATATATATATATATATATATATATATATACACCTTTATATATATATATTATATATATATACACCTTTATATATATATATATATATATATATATATATATATATATATATATATATATATATATATATATTCACTTTTGTCTTTTTATAAACCTACGTATATCCATTGCTGATAAATAGTACACTGTTAAACACGCACTCTGAGTTGGTCTTAAGTGTCGCCATCAAAAAATATCATTTAATAAATATTAACCGCCCCTACGGCGGCCATAGGCCATAGTATAATGGTACGTCCCAACCATATAAATGTTCACAGTAAAAATACGGAAATTTAGTTATGTCTGCGTAAGGATCGGGATTGCAAGGGGCATGAAACTCAATTAATTACGTCATTAGTTTGTACTGGAATTAATTATGATTTATAACGATCTAATAAGTCTCGCCGAAGTTTTGATCTCTCCGAAAATTGCCACAGTTATTTAAAATTTATCCGAGACATACATGAGGGAATTGGCCGGCACAAACCATGTAGGTAGACTAATCCCCTGGGAGCGGAAAAATTCCGCATTACCGAATTAACGGCTTATGACTCCCCAGAGAGTAAATAAACTACCGATCAAGAAGAACGAAAGATCACAATGTTTATGAATATGACATCACCCGTGATATTTGTAGAGCAATCACCGATTGACAATCAGTTCACACCTCAAGTAGGTATCTTGTCATATGGAAATGATTTCGAACCTACAGTGTTTGTGCCGGGGAATCTGGCATGTACAAATTACGAGCGGCGATAGTATATGTAATAAATTAGACCTTTTTACAACTTGGAGGCCATGATAACATACATCAAATCTTGCGTCGAGTTTAGATTATTCGCAATCAAACTAGCGTCTTTAACATTGTTTATTATAAACACAAACGTTCATCGCATGAGTATTTTCATTGCAAAATGGGGACCTATTTTTCCATGTGTACACAAAGCACTACCAGCAAAATTGTAAATAAATATCTTTAATGTCAGCTGAACAAAATAAACATTTTGCATGCGCACTGGCCATCGTGTATATCAGGAAAGGCTGTTTAATTCAACATATTTGATAGTGACCAGAATCACTCAAAAAACTAAGAGTCAAGATATATTTTATGTCCAGATATATTGTATTCCAGATATGTAGTCAACCTCACGTATTTCTCCAACTTCTGATCCCACATCCGATCCTCAAATTTTGGCACAGTAGATGTATATTCAGCGTGTGATTTGTCATTATAAATTTGTCTGCATCAACCATGTCGAACTCTGACTCTTTTGTTTAAATGTAACAATTACTGGGCACAATATTATGTTACAACGATGACGAGACAAGTGACCTTGCTTAACTTACAAAACGGAACAAAACATTAAATTTTGATTATGTGATGCCCCTCTTTCTTCACGGCTACTAAATGAAGTGTTTGCACAATAGATTCTCAAAAGCAACCTACACAAACAATTCATATAATTTATATCTATCTATCTATCTATCTATCTATCTATCTATCTATCTATCTATCTATCTATCTATCTCATATATGAGTATTTTTTACCATTATATATATATATATATATATATATATCTATCTATCTATATATATATATTTATATATATATATACATATGTCTGTGTTTACTGGGCTATTTTTGGTGCAGCAATTCATCAACAAAATCTTCATTATGTATCTTAATTATGCTATTTTTTGTAATTTTATGTTCCATACAGTATGGCGGGAGGACAAGGACCAAGTTAACACATATTGCGTTCTCCCAGCAGTAAGCAAGCTTCAATATGTCACTAGGATGTGATAACCATGAAACACTTACAGTAATGGCGTGAACACAAACTGATGTGACAAACAGACGCGCAGAATACGGATGAACGTGACAAACGAAAGAATATTGCATTTTGAGGTGAGCGTTTTAGTTCTTTGCTTTCTTACCTTTATTCCTCGATTCCGCTGAAAATGCGCAAACGCTCGATCAAGTCTGAAATGGAAGGGGGGGAATTGAGTTATTCGAATACATTGCTTCGTTTGTTCGTCGAAGTTGTCAGTGTTCATATACTCTTTTGACGCCGAAGACATGTAAGTTTCACATGTACAATTTATACCACAAAACCCACTAAATTGATAAAGATCCTATTCAAGCTCCCAATCTCTGTTCAAAGGGACGTTGTAGAGAGAATAGCAGCGTGATGTACTCACTGAAACCCACTCTCAGTTCAGCGTCTTCAAATGAAGTGAAAAAACTCGTCGCATGAAATCTGCGCACTCCTTCATACACAGATATCGATCTGGTAACATTCAGGTTGTCGATTAAAAGACATCTACGCATGCGTCTCTCGATTTTAGTAATCAGCTAATATTAGAGGGCAACCTCGGTTTGACTGTCCAGTATTTTGAATTTTCATTTGCAGTCATCGTTCGAAGAAACCGGGAGTGAGGTCGCAATCACAGCCTTGGGACGACTTTCAATCTAATAGATAGCCCGGAAAGATGATTTGCAAAAATAATTTGCAAAACTAAGAGACTCGGTGAACGCACTGACTCCCGAGATAAGTGCGTAATTTATCAAAGTCCAACGATTTTGTCAACGTGTTTATTTCAGCGTAACGTTTTATAAAGCATGGATAATGGGAATATATATCTTTTCCGAGAAACAGCCGGACTTTGAAAAGTAAATTTCCATGCTAATAGAAATGAGGAATTTATGAGAGCGGGTACTGAGTTCGTATCAAACGTTATTTCGGCTCTATGGAATAGAGATAGCTTAAATCATGATTATCATAAATTGTTTACTATAATTGCATCGTATCTACGCTCCTCACAACACTCAAATTAAATGATGGAATCGCTTAACTATAATTTACGAGTGTACATGTACGTGTGACTGGGCTGTAATTTATATCGTATACGGGCGCGACATCAGGTATGATTTTTCGATACAGTCGCAGAGTTGTATGTCTTCCTTTGATCACATCTCGCTATACTTATGGTGGGTTTTATCGGCACTCACGCGGATTTCGTTTGTTCAAAAATAAATTATTTCGCAAGTCTGAGGCGTCACGTTAATAGAAAACAGAATTCAACACTACGTTTATTTCCTATCAGATTAGTTTGTTAATTCTCTAGCCAATGTGTGATTTCAACAATAAAATAAGAATTAAGAATAAGCCAGTCTTGTTGTTCTTGGTCGATAGTTTAGCTTATGCGAGAAAACGTGACTGACTGTTTGGATGTAATCTTAAGAAAAACCGACGGGTCATAATCAAACATACTGTCATTGTATCGTCCAACGCTTGATAGACTTGTACTGCTACCTCATAATTATATATGACCTGACAATCTGAACAGAAATAAAATTTTCATAATCATGCCCTTTTTGGTGACTAGCGGAAGACTGTAGCTGTCTCTTTGCCCTTGCAAGTCAAAGGTTGACAGGCAAATATTGTTACTTGCGAACAAGAGTTTGCACTCGCAAGCTTAAATCAATTCCAGGAAAATTGAAACTTTTTGAGGAAGTCACTTCGCCTGAGGCTGCGACATTTTAACATCCATTAAGCGAGTTTGACAAACAAGACTTAGTTTGATTCACTGTACGTTTTAAAACAGATCATAAAATTTCCTGTTTCGGTATATGATGACGGACCAGTCGAATTTTCCCCATTAGAATACATTTTGCTAATAGTTTGGCGTTTATCGATCGAGTAATAGACCAGCTTTAATTTCGAAATGCACAGTGTGCTACATACTCTGGTTTGCATCATATACCAATGCCAAAATTGCCTTTCTCTGCTCCCATCCTGAATTAAAAAGCTATAAAATAGTGGCCTTTAGTTGAGCATAGTTTATATTGCGCATGCGCGACGACTATAAGAAGAGGTGGTGAAAAAAGCTTTTTCATAGAGCCTTAGATTTCCTCTTTCACAAGTGTGAGGAAAATTTACCCAATGGAAAAAATATCAATGCTCGAAGCGATCCGAAGCAATTCAAAGAGGATAGGGTGCCTGACTATTGAGGGAGACGAGCAGACATGTTATTGTGTCGTCAAACGCATTTTTAAAAGTGAGTTCTGCTCTTAGCATTTGTATTTCAAGCCTCCAGTTAGTCATCACACATACAGTGTCACAAAATCACTGAGAATTTGTCACTGAAACCAAAATTAAACGTGATGTGACAGTTTCGATATTCGTATAAGGAGTATGCCTAAATATTATGATTATATTACAATGGTTTTTGTTTTATGGAACAAGGATATTTTTGTAAGTGTCCTGTAATAGCAACCATGTCCGGCACCCTCCGAAATTTTCTACCGACACTGTTTCATACAAGAAGAGGTGATTTTAAATCATGAATATCTTTTGAACGAACAATCCGTTGTTTTATCACAAAACCGGCAAGCTGCAGATAGAAAGCAGTAATTCGTTCATGAGAGAAGAGAGCATTATTTGAATAATTGTCACAAGTATATCAGAGGTTTATACCAGGGAAATGTTGGGTAAACGAATGCATCCTGATATTTAGGATGTTGTCAGTAAATTGGCCAATTTTCATCACTTTTGCTTCAGCTATTTCCATGTACAATAATCGACGCTATTAGGCCTAGGGTCCAAGTGTAAGTGAGTGCCATTCACCGTGAGGTTCGCTCACTGCATGCTGTATGTACATGTATGTTGCCCGTTTAATACTACGGAGGCTTCGTTCCTGCCATGATCGCGATGGTTTTGAAATGACGGACAACATTGCGCCTGCTTGTTTTCGATATTGCCAAAATGGCAATAGTTAAGGTTTTTTTTAGCGATGGTATCATTTGAAAACAAGTGGCACATTTTGTTGATATGTAAAAAAATCTGGGTTTCGCTTCGAGTTTATCTACATGAGCACACGTGAGAAATTAGCTGAGCAATTTTTCATCCGATGCTTTCGCTCAAAGATCAAATGGCAGTACAAAACGCCTACCCCTTGCATTGAAAACGATAATTTCCCTGCCGATTTTAACTCTCACTGATTGAGAGGTATCCTGCTTGTTTGTACATAATATATCTAAAATTTCTCGTTTTACAGATGCAAAGTTCAATATAAATTAATGCATTTACTTCATCAGTTTATTGGCGTGCGCTAATGCCTGCATTAGAGGCACCAGCCTGACATTATAGATGAAAATGTGAGCAGGGTTATATACTTAATGTAGCCTTATAAAGCACCGACACATAGGTTTAGTGTAATTTTGATGACCCTATTGGATTCAGCCCTTCAAAATATTAAATTTAAACGAGTCCCTGGCATTGAAATAATTGAATGAGTCTTTATTTGCAGATTTGATTGGTGGGACAGTTTTTCCAGGAAATCTGTCCCGCTCAGTGTATATTTAGATCATTTTCAAATTTGGTCATCACATAACACAAAAAAATCAATACAGTCCCCTTCAAGCTATTAAAGTTTAACTTTCAAGTCCCCAGATCGTGAAATAATTGAATGATTTGCATATCTATTTCCAGGCAACATGTTTCCGCTACGTGTAAAATTAGACTGGGAGATTTAGTTGTACATTGGTCTCCGCCATACCGACTTTTGGGAGACACAATCATGTGACTAAATATTTCAAAAAATATGCACTTTCTATTTAAAAAACCCATCAAATCGTGATGCTAAAAGAATAGTGCTATTGAATGCGAGAGAACAGATTTTTTCCTTTTATTGCCGTAATATTGATATCCAATGATCGTCAAACTCTACAACTGAAAATATTCTGACGTTTGACAGAACAAAAATCTGAAAAATGTATATTTTGAGATCAATATTTTGAAGACAAGTGGTCTGATCTCGGTCATTTAAGGTTTGTGGTGTTGTACTTCTTGAGACCTATCATGTTTGATTTCTATATCATAATTTACGGATATTTGCTTCACATGGCTAGTAGTAGGTATGTTAATCATA
The DNA here is from genome assembly GCF_041260155.1 of Ptychodera flava. Lineage (NCBI taxonomy): Eukaryota > Metazoa > Hemichordata > Enteropneusta > Ptychoderidae > Ptychodera > Ptychodera flava. The sequence continues at coordinate 8,352,092 of NC_091944.1, read as the reverse complement.
TCAAATACAAGCTAAACCAAGTATATAGTAAAAAAAAATATTGACTACAATTGAAATCTAGCCCTGACTAAAATTCAAAGGTCGTCCAAATCGCCAATATCACCCACGTGGATACTGTGTGAACTGTCGGAACACCGGACATGGCGGTAGGATTTCAGAGCGGCGAGGAATCATATTCATTTCATCTGTATTTATTTGACAGACCATAAATATTAATAGTAGGTGATATATACATAACAAATTATAGCTTATGGGGTTTTAGCTTACAAATGACGTCAAAGTAAACCCGCAGTGTAATGAAACTATTCATCAATCTTTCTTCGTTATAATACAAAAGCTATTGAAAGCGACGTTTGGCGATCTCGTGCCTTTCGATTTTTTGAGTTTAATTACGTGTACAGTCTGCCCAGATAATGATGACAGGGTTTCCCCCATTGCTTTCTGTGAAATGACAAGGTCTAATAAAAAATGAATGTGAACAGAGTGTTTCGTGTAATATGACGCTGATATGGAAGAGCAGTGTCTCGTTTAGCAATCACGGGGATTGATACTGTTTGACAGGCGATGACAACCGCCCGTCAAAACGACCAAATATCAGAGCAAGGCTCCAGTGCGAATTTCTTTTGATAGCTATACAAAGAGTTATCGCGGGAAAATGGAAAGAGAATCATTACCCAGGATATCGTCGAGGGAGAAGAAAAATGCATAGAGATATTGCCTAGACACCAGCCTTTCAATTACAACAATGGTAACTCTCTGACATATCGCCACATTTGTTTATCAACGCAGCTATTTTATGATACCAAAAGGCACAGTTGAACGTTTCTCTTCAAAAATAGATGATTACGGAAATTAGACAGGGGAAAGAATATTAATGAGCGTTTGACCTCTCTGTGACCGGTGAAAACAAACACACGTCAAAGTCAAACTCGATTAATCTTGGTCCATTTGGCCACTGACAAGTACAACCACCGATTAGCAACGAACATGACTTTGTTGCCATTTTGTATTTGCAGACTCCATAGCAGAACAGTCTCCGTAATTTAGCATACACATTTAACTCGGAGCGTCAGATCTGCTAAAGAAGTTTGACGTTTCAAGTAGGTATATTCAGGCGACAGCAGAAATGTTCGCAAAATGTATAGTAAATGTCATATAATATATTATGAATAACTTAACAAAATGTAATGAAATAGATAAATAACTAAATAAATAATAAATAAGTAAAGATAATATTCAAATCATTTTAATTATACAAAAAACAATGATTATATAATTTATGCAAAGCCTGCATCACAGATAATATATATATATATATATATATATATATATAATATATATATATATATATATATGAATATATGAATATATATGCATGAAACTTAAGTTATAGATTTCATTACTTTGTACTTGAAGTAATCTGTTCATTTATTTATATATTATATATATATACACTAAAGTAACCTATATATATATATATATTATATATATATATATATATATATATATATATATATATATATATATATATTATAACACAAACTACTTCAGGAACAAAGTAGTGATATTTGCTACTTGAATTTCATGCATCCTGCAATCTTCAGACAAGATTGCAGACTTCTTCTGTCTAAAGATTACAGGATGCATGACACTTAAGTAAAATATATCATTACTCTGTACTTAAAGTAATTTGTGTTATTATATATAGATGCTGGATGCATGATCCAGAGCAATATTACAATTTTAAATGCGAACAAATTCAGTACAAGTGTTTCACATTACTATTTGCTTCAGATGCTTATAAATATGTTTCAAGTTTTGTCCAATCATTTACCGTGATTAGTTGTTAGAATGTTTGACAAGTATACACTATAAACCTGTACCATGATTTCTAGACTTTAAGAACAATATGTTTGTATGGATACACACTTTCCCCTGGTCTGTAGCTACCCATTTGATATGCAATATCGTGAGTATGTGCTATATATACTCAAATCCCATAATGTCACTACCAAGTACGTAGGCGAATAAAATGTGACTCCCTTAGCCGGAGACAGATTATTCAACAAAGTGTAACGTGCCACAAATATATTCTGATGGCTATATAAAGAAATAGCCTGCAAATTGAGTTAATGTTACCACTGCCGCTCCAAAGGCTAGCCTAGGAATATAGTTATGCCTTAATCCATTTAGGAAGCAAGATGAGAAACGGTCACGCCGTCTACCGATCTCGTTCATTGGAATGAAATGAAGCCTCGCGGAGTTTGGTGCAGTGAAGCCTCTTTTGGAGTCGATTACTGTATTGAGTGATCACGTTTGCAGTTAACCCTGGTGCAAGGACAACATATTATAGTCTGTTTACTTGATTCCTTGGCAACATGACCTGCTATCATGGCTACGAGTCGACCATGTAGCTGATTAATATTTTCCATTTCAATTATTTCTATTGATTTTCTTGCATGTCAAGTGCGACGCATCAATGAGCCCATGTCTCCAAACGTTTACTTTATGTCAGTGTGAATGGAGACGGTGTCATCGATAATGATTTTAGAATTTATTGAACAGCCGGCGCCGCATTTACGCATATGTATCTGACAACGCGATTTGTGCAAGAGAGAAAGAATAGCTTTGACAATGCTCAAAGTATTCCCTTTTACTGGATACCAAATAGTTCTTTTAAAATAACGTACAAAACGACAACAGAGATCACAATGCACGAGAAACTTTCATCGCACGAATTATACGACTTTCTCGAGGGACTAGCTGTGGGTCTATAGCTGTGGTGGTTACAGACGGGATTCCTGCCTTTTACGGGCTTATTTTGACTTTAACGACTTTTAACTCCCCCCCCCCCGCCCCCGCCACTACAGCTATGGGAACTTGTATTGACTTACATCCAAATCGGCCCGCAAGCACCCTTTGCGAAAGTTTGTTCGACCATATTTCGATAAGTTTCCACCCAAATTAAAAATTGCCAACAATCATCGACAGATTGGATGTTAGGGACTCACCACGACCAGCAATCCGGTCAAAATACACCAAAATATCACATTTTTTTCTAGCTTTACCCGACATGATACCCTGAGACCTCCACTTTTCTAGCACGTCACTACCTGGACGTGACGGTGACCTCTCAACTTCTGTACACAAACTGAGAGTGTCCGGCATCTGTGCCCCATGAACAACCACAGATCCTTGGACTAAACTTTTTTCCCAATGTGAGACTGGTGTCCAGAAAACGAACGGTGGTCAGCGATATCAAACGATGAATCATTCAGTTTGTGTTCAGAAGTTGAGAGGTCACCGTCATGTCACTGTAGTGACGTGCTGCACTGAGCCTCGACCGACAGTTTTACGCTAGAAAAATGACGGTCTCCGGGTCATCGCACATTTTGTGGCTAAACTTCTAACGTATGAGACGAATGAAAGCTTAGCGAAGTTAACATGTCATGTCACTTATTTTATAAGAACAGATACTTTTGGGCTATTGAAGAAACTAGTCCGGATATCTGAAGTTAGCGCCAGCAAGACTTCGCATTGAATTGGTACGAATTGCTTTCCGGCCACCATAATTGTTCGTCGTATTCCTCCGAAACATCATATGACTACTGCTCGGTTGGAATGCCAATGCCAATGTACCATGATATAGCATTTGAGGCAAAGCAAATTGTAACGTAGTTATTGACGAGATGATGAGTTCAAAGGTGAGGAGTTCGAGACTCGAACATAGTGTTATGCCTCAGATCACAGTTCCGTGGGTGGAGGGACTGTGCTCAGATCAATTTTCATACGGCGCACTGCATACGTTGTGTGCAGCTGCAGATATATAGTGTATGGCTTTGCGTTTAGAAAAGAGTGCACTCAAAGTTGACAATATCATACACAACATCAACTGCCTTTATAGTATTTATTTGCAGACATCATTACTGCTTCTGGTGTCAATGGAGGAAAATCTGGCACAATCTGGTTATTTTGTGTGCATAATTTGAGAGTTTTCTTCAGTCAAACACCTGTCTACATACACAGATACAGCCAGCAAGCAGATGCTTTGCATCCCTTCAAGATCATTTCGTTCTTCCAATCAGGACGTCCTTAAAGTTTTCAAAGCACGTACACTTCTTTATCAAAACACCTTGTCTGTTGCGGGTGTGAATGAATATAACAATCTCCCCAAATCAATCAGGGACTCCGAATCACTGACTAGTTTTAAGAAATCTTGTATTTACTTGTCTGATGCCTCTTCGTAGTTTTTTGTGATATTTGTACTTCTGTGTTTTTGTGTTTTCAAGTTGGTGCTGTAATTGGATATTTAGCTCAACTTTCGCACAGTACTCTCGAAATAAATCACTAAATGCAAAAACTTCATTTAATATGCAAATGAGCTGTTTATTAACTTGACACTGCTCAATTCTTCATTGAACAATTAGATATCTAGCAGATCAACATCTGTAGCACGTTTCATGAAATTTAATGCTGTAATTTCGGAGTAATATCAATAATTACAAAGCTCAATAAATATGCAAATTAAACCCTTTAATAACTTGACATTGCTCAGTGCTTCAGGCGACAATTAGATATACATCAGAAAATATATCTGTTGCAGTTTTTACTTTATTTGCTGCTGCAGTTTTAGAGTTATATCACTAATTGCATTGTTTATTAAATATGCAAATGAACCCTCAACTAGCTTCACACTACTTAATGCTTCACAACAAGTCAGATATCTATCGGATCAGTACCTGCAGCAGATTTCATCAAATTTGGTGCAGTTTATTTTGGAGTTATATTAGTAATTACAAATCTTCATTAAATATGCAAATGAACTATTTATTAATTCGGCACTTCTCGGTGCTTCACACGACAATTAGATATTTATCAGAACAATATCTGTAGCAGGTTTCACTATACTTGGTGTCATAACATAAGAGTCATATCACTAACTACAAAGTTCATTAAATATGCAAATGAACCCTTAATTAATTTCACACTACTAAATGCTTCACAACACAATCAGATATCTCTCGGATCAGTATCTGTAGCAGGTATCATCAAATTTCGCGTAGGAATTTAATTTCGGAGTTATATCATTAATTACAATAGTTCATTAAATATGCAAATAAGCAGATAATTGATATGACACTTACAGTATCACCAAAATGTTCTGCGATTGTCATCTGTGAAAAGTTTCATGAAATTTTGTGCAATATTTCTTGATATATGTCGACACTGTCATTACTCTCTCCATAGGAAACCATTATACGAAAAGAACTGATAGCTCATAACTTCATTAATAAAGTTGATGAAACGTACTACATATAATAATTTGTCAGATATCTGATTGTTCTGCGAAATGTACTACTATTTAATGAACCTGTTGTAAACCACGTGAGCACATTCAGTTCATGTCTGGTTTTACTTTTATATTTGTATTTTATTTTTTTATTTTTATTTTATTTAGTCCATCATCCAACGGGCGCTAGCCCATTTACAGGATTAAGTACCCATAACCCACTACCCCAATGGAACACTTAGGAGTAAAGTGCCTTGCTCAGGGGCACAACACCGAGCTAGAGTCTCGAATTAACCGTCCTCCGACAGTGGATCCGCTACTCTGGATCTACCGGGACTTGAACCGGGTCTCGAACTCACCATCCTCCGACAGTGAGTCCGTTACCCTAACCACTGGTCCACGGTGCCTCCTACAAACGTTAAGTTAGTTGAAAGCTAGTGGGAGATTTCCTGTAACCATGCAACCGTGAACTATTTGTCCTGTGTGATTCAATCGTAGACATCTGGAAAGTAAGTTGATGGATTGATGCTTTGCCGTGCTCAGTAGGTGCAACGGTATTGCAACTTCTTGTTTATTGACAATTTACCATTCTAGTCGCAGCTGTTTGTTTTACATATTTTTTGGTTCTTTAAGAAATCACTGAGGCTGTTTTCAATACAGTATTCTGTGCTAAAACTGCCTTCATAAAATAGGAAAATTATGAAATATGGTAATGTATGATTTTTAGAATAATAGTTTTTTATCGTCGAGATGAATCTCTGCTTTGACGTTGACTAAGCTGTTGGAAAGTGAAATCCCAAGCTAATAAGGCAACAATAGTAAAACAGTCATCTCGTTACATCTGATTTTCCCACGATTTCTGACTGCAAAAACTTAGCTCAGTTATTGAACTACCTTTTAAGTGGCAGGGATGAAAGCGGACGTCTTTAATCGCTGCCTTCTTGGCTACGTTAGGTATCTTTGGTTGTGACTACAACTCTGATCGAGAAATTACTAACCGTTATGGCGTTCGCATCACCGTAAATTATATTCATGGTGGATGAATCTCCTTCGCTCAATGCTTTATAGTCCACAGTATATCAGTTTTTGGCACATAAAGGCACAGAGTACGTAAGCGAAGGTTCACGAAAACAGCGTATGCGTCTTAAAGTTCCTTTTACAAAGTCGAGCGAAATGGAAGACGATTTGTGAATGCCAATCAGAAACCCGGTCACATGGATTCCTTGCACAACACGGTCAAGAAACGACGTTTTTAACTGTGCGACCCTGTAACCTGGTTTAGAAAGATAAACGCACCATCTGCTTCTTCATTTTGTTTAAATAAATTTCTTGTACATTAGAGATAAAATTTGTCTTTTTGGCACATGTGCTTTAACAGGGCTAAAGTATGTATCTAGCCAATGTATTCGTTTCCCGTAAATTACTGAAAAGCTTTGGTTTTAGTCTTGTACACAAACACAATCGCATGTAACAGAAGACTGCCTGTAGAACTGTCAACAGAAACAAATCGAGAGATTTATAACTGTTTTGCTGTATATTCTCGCCGAATAGGGACTGTCTACAGTGTTGGTATGATTTGTTGTTCATAAATACAAACTTTATATATAGTGCATGACATGTAATACTTTCAAGCTTCGTGTTAACTAGATGGTGAAATCTGTTGTTGTGAGCACAGTTAAAACAAATTAATTCTTCTTCCAAAAGTGTTATCAAATTATGGAACGAAAGCATTGTAATAAGCAATGTTAACCCACATAAATATTTAGTCTGAACTCGAGGGAACTTATTTCACATGGTTTTCCTATGAAAATCGGAACGCGCTTCTTAGAAAACTTTGCTAGGTGACCACATACTGTAATTTTTCAGCAAAAGAATCAGTCCTATAGTTTTCTTGAGCGAAACATAACAGAAGCCAAGGAATATCCATTTCTGAATTGTGTGGACAACAACTGACTTTGATCACCACAATTCCTTTTTCGTCTTTGGGATTTTAGACTTTCTTAGAAGGAGACCTTTCGGATTTAAATCATATAAGACTCTAACATCCACTCAATATCATTTCTGTTGCCAGGAAAAACATTTTACAGATAATATAAGTAGAGTGTCCAAGCATGAAATACATATATGGAAAAGTTTGATTCCAGTCAGATGCCAGGCGTAGACAGTTTCGTCTTTACCTGTTCCAGATCTTGGTTCGGTCTGCTGTTGTCGCCTCCGACAACAACGAACAACGAAACAAAATGAAAATAAAGCCATCTCTACTTCTGACTGTAATCTGATTGATGTCTGGCTGTACACAAAAAAAAGATGCAAACGAGTGACGAATAAATGGACTGAGGGTTAGATAAATGAATACAAAAATGAGTGCAAAATGGCTGAATAAGTGAAGGAATTAACGAATGCAAGAGATACAGAATAAATGAACATACTGATAAACAAAGTGAATGAAAAAATGGATGAATGAATGAATGATCAAACAGCTAAGTAATTATAATCATGTAATTACTGACGACATGACCATTTTACAGGCACATAAATACACAAACTAACAAATGGATTAGAAATCGACATATGACTTGATCGATGATGGATCAATGTATACACAAGGGAACAGTTAAATAAATTACATTCTATTTGAAGATTGATAAGAGTGTTTGATAACTGGCCAAAGTTCCTTGAATATTATTCTACTGGGTCCGATCTATCAACAGGTCATCTGATTACTTATGAAATATCAAGTGAGCATTACAAGTTTTCTTGCTCCTCAAACGCAACTCCTCCGCACTTAAATATCAAGGGCTAGTTACTAATACATTGTGGAAAGCAACCGAGCCGTAAAACCTCGAACAGAGGGTGATTTGCGCGAAGTAGTTTAAAAAGGATGTCGTCCATTTGCCATTTCAGATAATTTGATATCCGAGTTTCCAATATGTCATCGTAGATAACGCCACATCAATTATTGGCAACACACGGTTTTGAGAAGTATGCACCTAAAGCATCTGCTTGCTGGCTGTATATGTGTATCTAGACAGGTGTTTTGCTGAAGAAATTCTCAAATTATGCACACAACCAGATCGTGTCTGAGTTTTCTTCCATAGATCTGCACATAAGGTAGTTAAAGTGGTGTATACTATTTTCCACTTTAAGTGCACTTTTTCTTAGCGATCGATCTGAGGAATAAAGTGTCTTTGTCAAGGGCATAACATCATGTTCGAGTCTCTAACTCCTTGGTTTTGAATCATAATCTTGCCAATAACAACCTTGCAATTCGATATGCCTTAATCGCCACACCTGGGTACCGTTGGCATTCGAACCAAGAAGAAGCCATTTGATGTTTTGGAAGAATACTATGGACGAGAATGATAGCTGGAAAGCAAATCGTTAACACAATGCCAAATCTTGCTGGCGCTAACTTCAGATGTTCAGATTAATTTCTTCAATAGCCAGAAAGCATCTGTTCTTAAACAATAAGTCACATGACTAGTTACCTTCGCTAATTTCTCAGTCGTTAACACGTTAGAAGCTTAGCCATAAAATGTGCGATAAGTTATATATAGATTCAATCTAAATTGCAGTCTGCGAATGGATTTGTTGGACACATAGAAGTATCTGTGACAGACTCCTCATTAATATATGGCCATTTCTAGAGGATCCAATTACAACAATAAATCATAGAGATATGTTATCAATATATTCCGTGCATTTTAAAATTTAGCCTTTAGGATACATATATCAATAAATTAATTTTCTCCTCATTAAAAAGGAAAAGTGCCACAGCACGACTTTTTCCCTCAAGGCGGGGATGTTTTTTTTCTTGATTTATGGCTAAGCTCTGGATTTCTATACCACACGAATTTCCAACACTTCAAGGGGACAATGGCGGGAAGCGTTTCCTTCGATACATTGTATGAAATATTAATGAACGGAAAACGGCTGTAGACTGATAACATAAATCCGATACCATCAACCCATGATTAGCTACCTTTTATCAGTTTTTTCGGCCTGAATGTCTTACATATTCTTTTATTTACTAGCTTTTGACGATGGAGATAACCTACATATCGGCATCGTTTGGTGGACAGGCGATGATCAACAAAATACGTTCGTTACATGTATGTATTCTGATCGCAGTTTGGTCAACAGAATTTCAGTACCTTCATATTGGCGGCCTCGTTCGATAAAGATCTCTGGACAAGAAATTGTACAAACGCGATAAACAATTCGGCGTTTGGCTTTCAAGGCACTTGCACGTGATACAATCTATCATCTATCAACCGTATAAAATTACAAGGAAACATTGTCATTGAACTGGCATGGAAGTGATGCTAGAACCACAGTGAATAGAATTTGAAATGAAAACTGATAAAGCTATTCATGTTTCATTAGCTTAATTCTCTTTATCATCAGATAGAATTTATTATGGATAAAACCAAGCGATACATGACTGCAAAAAGCAAGTCAAGTTATTCGATGTAAGAGCTGTGTACACTGTAGGATTCCTGTATCCGCCGACACAAGTGAGCTTGTATCTGTGGTGATGAAATCGGAAGTCGTGTACGTCAAGTATAGATCTTTAAAACGATTAGATCAAGGATACAAAGCCCGTGGGATTTCTTTCCCAGTACGTGCATGGATTGCCTACGCAAAGGAATATAGGCAATCAACACTTGACCTAGCTTGGTGTTCTGCGGAGACGACGATCAAGACAACAAGTTGTTATCTGACCTCGACATTTTCCTCAGAATCGCATTGCGCATAAATATTGCAGTGAACCATTGCTAACCCCAAGGGATCCCAACACAGTTTCCATGATTTTCGGAGCGCGAATGACGCACCTGATTTCTATCGTCATGGGTTCGTTTTGTACACTAAAATACAAAAACTAACTTCGAAGTACTCCCGATGGAATACACCTTTAGACAGTTTCTTGTTCTGAGACACTATTGTTCAGTTTTTATCGTACTAAACTACATGTATATATGTTAATAATGCAAGAAAAAAGAGCGATATTTAATTAAATATGAATTAGTTTTGGCGCCTGTTAAGTTGAATATCAGCTGATTAACATACTACAGGCCTGTCCATGACCTCACTCTATTACCTTTTATCCTTTTATTATGTTTAAAACTTTTCATATAAGTATCCACTATGCTCCTCTCTCAGCCCTGCCGGATGCCTCTCTTTCATTACGCTCCTCTTCCTCCCCTCCCCGTCTCTCCCAATATATGTTGTACGTATTGTATACTCTTTTTTGAATATCCCATTGTAAGTAACATGATAATAAACACAGAATGCGTGTGACTATTGAAAAGAATTAAAAAATGGAAAATGGAATGAGAGTAACAAACGAAGGTTAGTTTATTGAGATTGTTCGTGATCTGAAAATATTGTTCAACATCGACAAAAGTAATACTTAGACTGAGACAATGAGGAAATTATCGTACTTTTACCGTCATGGAAGCGGTATGTCTTTGACTCAAACAACATCTTTAATATGTCACGTGATTTGCTTGCAATCTGTGAACTTAGGATAGGGTCACAATTAGTTCAGACGAGGTTTTTGGCTTACAAGGAGGGCTATGGGTAAGTATGTAATATGATCTACATAAATCCTTCAACGAAACGCTACGGGTGATGGCAAAGAAAATGAAAGAAAATTCTTTTTCTTGAATAATATTGACCTGGACTTATAGCGACAGCGTATGTCATTACAACACCCATTGTGAACGTGCAACCTTATTTATTAAATGTTAACTCTAATAATAACAAACGAATGAAAAGATATCACAAAGTCTCCAGCGGATGAACATTGCACGTTAACACCAAAGTCTCCACCACGCCATGCTTTTGACTTTTATGTGAATGGAACTATCAATTCTGGTAATCAGAGATGACATGGTACCTTAATAAAGTCTGCTTGAAATTTACAAAAATATCTGTACAACAAATGGTTAATTACACCCTAGAAAATTATAACCAGCATGGATGTTAGGAATTGTTAAGCTGTAGATTGCAACTTCAATGTGGCTTAATTTGAAAACCGCACTTATGCAAGTACATTTTTAAAATAAACATTTCTAGGACTTCACGTTAAATGTTTTTGGCTCAGTCGGTTTGTTAATACCGTGACTGATATTTCTTTCTTCTATTGCGCTAGTTAAGCATTAATAGGCTGGGCGAAAATGCACATCAAGGGAAAACCTTGCTCTTTCCGTTGTACGTCACCGAGACCATTATTTGAATTTTCATAAAAGGTTAAATTACAAGCCTATGTGCATACCGAGGAATATTGAGACTCCAGCGAACGTGACCAGCTTTTGCATTTTAATTCGAACGTTTCTAAGCCTACACGCTCTGTGAGTGGCTGTAACTTGCAGAGTGGTTGCAATCTATACGAAACGAAAGGAGTGGGTTTGAGACGTGTGATCTTGTAATACTAAAGATGAAAATGAACGGATCGCTGGAAAGGACTTGGCATGGACGTCACTCGAACTCAGTAGATAGCTGACAATCAATTCAATAAGAATAACTGTTCTTGACACGCTTCCCTTCATTTTATACGAAGTCAAGCGCACATAAAAATACTTTGCGGAATTCAAAAACAATATGTGGAATTGTTTGTGAAGCAGGTACTTTTGAGTTCAAGAGATTGAGACGAAGACGGCGGATCTATTGTTTTCGAACTTTATTATATTGAACCACTGTTACAATAATATCGTGTATCAGTGGGTGGATAAGTGACGACCAGTTCAAGTGGTGAGTGATTCTCTCCTTATATGCACATATGCCGTGATAAATACGTGAACTAAACAAAAGATTAATACAGACAGTGATATCGCCGGTTTTGGCGGCAAAGTATAGAAGCGCGTTTTATGTTGATGTTAGAGATGAATCATGTCAGAATGAATTAGAAGTACGTGTAAACAGAAGATATCAGGAAATGACAAGATGGTAATCTGTCTTCATTGTACAGGGGTTATAAAGTAGCTCTCTAAGTATCATTTATCAACAAAGACAAGCATGCGAGTGTTACTAAGAATAACACAGGTTACAGTCAAATCAATTCTCCCACTATGGGATCAAAATAACTGAGGATTTCATTACTTTATATTTGGTTTTTTTCATTTTGCACATAATAGAGGTACAAGAAAAAAAACATGCCACTAGAATCGTGCATGGATTACACAGGAAAGCCCAACGACGTATTTCCATTGCGGTAAAAAATGCCAGGAGAATGACAGAAAAATAACAACTAGAAAGCAGCATGAATTCACAATACAGAAAATGGAACAAAAGCTGAAAATGACAAAGGTCAATACAAAAAAACAAAACAAAATAAACATCAAAATCTAAATAAATTGCTCTCGCGTCTGTTTAGAAAATTACAATACAGATGCTCCTCTACCATTTCTAGATTCCTGATACCGCATGGCAAACTGTTTCATAACTTCGAAGCTAAAATATATAAACATAGTTTGATATAATTTCGTTCCACTCGAAAGATAAACAGAATAATTTCCTAGCCTATATGTATTGTAACTGTGTATATCTTGACTCATAAGCGGGAAATTTGATATAAAGTAAGACGGAGCATAAAAATGTATTATTCTATCCACAAGACTAAGTTTAAGATATGTCATTCCGTGTTCAGTACAAAGCCATCGTAGCTTTTCAAGTTAGATGGTCCAATCTGCTCCAATCTGAAATACATATCCTAAACAAAACTAACGATTTTTAGTTTTTGTATTTTAATGTCTACATTTACTACTCGCCTTCAGACTTTCATTCCAGTAGGCGTTGGCATAATTAAAGAGAGAGTTACCTAATGTAGTTGTGAGGAGTTTTGATCAACATCTGCACTCCCCAAATAATCATCAATGTTCGAGGCAATGATATTGGCATTACTTCAAGCTATTTCAAGCTTAGACTGCCGTTTAAACATGTGATTCCATCCAGAAAGAATCAACTTCCATTTTACCAAGATGTATAAACAGTTTATCATCAATCGACTATTTAATTGTTGCAGTTCTAAACTTAGTGTCTTGTCTTTTTCAGCATTTCCAGAGACCATCAATGCAGAGTCGTCGGCGTACAAAAATTACAACACATATCATTTACATATGAGGAAAATAGAAGGGGAACTTATATCGACCCTCGTGGCACACAACAATAACATTTGATTTGCGGCCGGACGAAATGTAGCCATTCATACTGACCATCTGCAGTCTAATATTCAAATAAGATCTAAACCAATCAACAGAATCGTGACACGAATTGAAGTTTATTTAACAGGATACCATGAGCGACTGTGTCGAATGCCTTCAGTAAGTCTCTACGAACCATTCCTCTCTGTTTTCCCTCGTCAATTTGATATTTAATAAAATTTGTGATTTAAATTAGACAAGTGTCAGTTGAGTACCATGGTATGGATTCTGATTGGTATTCATAAAATAGATTGTTTTTCATAAATTATCTTTTAGATGATCAAATACTATACTCAAAACTACATTTGTAATCAAATACCGACCGGAAATTATTTTCATAAGTTTTGCCATTCTTGTTTTCAAACGGGAAAAAGCTTTAGCATTTTTAAAATCATTTGGAACGACACATTGATGGATTGATTAATCAATGATATACGAGTAAGAGGAACAGTTATCTGATCTACCCTCTCTAATAAATTTTAATGGAATATTTCTAAACCTGTCAGGTTAGGGTTGACAGGGGAGGAAATATGCTTTTGTAACACAGATTCTCCAACAACTGAAAGGTTAAAGAATTTTCTGTGATACCTTAGTTTGCATGATACTCTATAGAGTTTGACAAAGATAAAGCGAGATTTACCTGACATAGAAGGTAGTGTATCAAAAATGAAGATGCAATCGTTCTGAAAAGTCATTGAATTTCTGTGAGACTTGCGTAAGACACGCACGCAAAGAACGTTATCTTGAGTAACTCAGGCAGGTCAAGTAATGCAGATAAGACATACGGAATTGGCGACACAAAAGCAACATTACATGTCAAGTGAATCTTTATTAATTTAACAAATGGGCGACGCTTTTATTTTGCATAAGACTCACATATACCTTTACATTTGCAAACATATTGAGTTCGTGATATCAATGTAATCAGGCATTGTTTGCAGAACTGAAAGATGTTACACCAAGTTGTAACATTTCTGTACAGCTACCTGGACTCAAGGGAACCTAACAAAATGAAATATTAACAGCCAAATACAGTTTAGTATCTTAATTTTCATTCTTTCAGCAAAAAAACTGTCCGTCAAAACCTAACAAAGTCCTACGCCTGGCAAGGGAGCATGCTATCTGCGGCTATTCTTTTCGTCATCAAAGAAAATCATCAGGTGATGACATTTCATGTCACACTGTCTAGCTATACTCGCCTGCTACGTTTTTGCATGTAGATTGAGCTTATAGTCCAGTCAATCTACGCCAAAAAAGGGTCAACCTAGGACTAATTGCAACAGAAATTTTTTCTTCACCATGCATTTTGGAAAGGTCCTAGAAATAACATACTAAAAGTATAATAAAATCTCAGGGGTGCAACAGTGCCTAATTTGCATAAATGTAAAGGGGGCTCATGGGTATAAAATTGTCGCTGATAGATGGTTTCTACTTAAAATATGTGGCTAAACATGATTTTGATACAGGTTTTTTGGCTTATTTGCCTCCTTTTTGGTCTAGGCAATGTTGTTGAAAATATTTTGTCGTCATAGAAATATTCCTCATTTGCATAAATCCAATATGGCCGCCACAACACTTCACTTTTCTTAGTTTTTCTCGAATTAATAACTATTTTTAAGCTACTACTGACAGCAATAGAATAATTTTTTCACATTGTATTTTAGACAAGTCCTAGAATAACATACTAAAAGCCGAGTACAATCTAGAATTGTAAACAGTGCCTAATTTGCATAGATGTAAAAAGATTATGGGTACAAACTTAGTGTTGATTGAATGTTTCTTCTAAAAATAATTGGCTAAACATGATATGTTATGCAGGTTTTTGGCTTATTTGCCTTGTTTTTGGTTTAGGTAATGTTGATGGAAATATCTAGTCGTCATAGAAATATTCCTAATTTGCATAAATCCAATATGGCCGCCACAACCTTCACTTTTCTTTGTATTTTTCCCAATTAATAACTATTTTTAAGCTAAGTCTGACAGCAATAGAATTATTTATACACTGTGTATTTCAGAGAAGTCCTACAATGACATACTAAAAGCATCGTACAATCTAGAAATGTAAACAATGCCTAATTTGCATATATGTAAAAAGATTATGGTTATTAACTAGGTGCTGATAGAATGTTGCTACTAAATTCGGCTAAACATGATATATGCGGATTTTGGGCTTATATGCCTTGTGTTTGATTCAGGCAAGGTTGATTAAAATATTTTGTCGTCATAGAAATATTCTTCATTTGCATAAATCCAATATGGCCGCCACAACACTTCGCTTTTCTTTGTATGTCCCTAATTAGTAACTATATAAGCTACTTCTGACAGCAATAGAATTTAATTTTTCTTTGTGTATTTTAGAGAGGTCCTAGAATGACATACTAAAAGTCCAATACAATCTAAGAGGTATAACATTACCTAATATGTATAGATATAAACGGATAATGGGAGCAATACATTCACTGATAAAAGAAATATGCATATTGAATTGAGAAAAATGCGACATCATGTTCAGGTAATGTATGCCTTTATCTTAATTTTTGTCCAGGCAATATTTTTGAATACATTTTATCGCCCGAGAAATATTTTAATTTGCCTAAATCAAGTATAGCTGCCACTGCACTTCACTTAAAAATTATATTTAATCTATACAACAAGTAGTTTTTGTTTCCACTCTGTATTGAATGTGGAGAATGACAAACAAAATGAATATTAAGAGGGGAGACAGTGCATAATTTGAATAAATATAAAACTTAGAAAAGGGAACAAAATAGTTGCTGTTAATATATTTCTTAAAAATATATTCAGCAAATTGATATTTCATTCAAGCAATTTGATTATTTAATGTACTTTTTGTGTTTGTAGGCAATGCATAAAATCATTTAAGACTCCTCATTTTACATAACTGCAATGCGCCCCTACTACCACTTTACTTTTCCCTGTTTTGACCTATAGTATAAATGACTATATATAATGTTAAAAAACAACGGAGATCATTAGAACTAAATTTTAGTAGGGTCATGAAAGTTACATATCGCAAGTTTAAAGGCCTGTGTTTGCACCAGATTTTCTCATCAGAAAATTTACCCACCAGATTACAATTTCAATGGAAAACAAAAGGCTATTACACCTCAATCATTCTCTTACAGACTAGAACAAAGGCGATCCAAGGGATCGCGAAAAGTGCATTTAATGAAGTTGTGCATAAGACAGCTAATTTACCCAAATGCTAAATGGGCCATAGATGGTATACAAACCTGGTGCTGATAATCTATTTACGAAAGTGATTTAAGAGATAAGCTGACATTGTAATGACTATGTAACATCATTTTTTGTTTTTAGTTCAGGGAATGTTTTCAAATATATCTTACAGCGATAAAAAAATTATTATTTGCATTTGTCCAATAAGTCAACCATGTCACTTTCTTTTTCTAGTTGGAATATGAATTATTTCTTCACCTTAAATACTTAAAGGTCCAAGAAAGGTATATTCAAAGTCTTGTACAAAGGGCTAATTTTAAAAGATTTTATAGGAAATGCCTACACTGTATTAAATGTAATAATTGAAACTTGAAATGTTTTACAATATCGTAAAGAGAGATTGGAAGTTTTCGCTAACATTGCCAAATATATTTTACCTAATTTTGAGCGATTCCTCATGTGCATAAATCCTATATGATGACCATTAAAATAATTTTCTTTAATTTTTCAAATTGACGTCAACTTATTTTAATTAATTATGTTATCAGTAAAATGAGAAGTTACATTAAGAGACACTACTTGTTTAAGTTATTTAATACTTTAAATTCTTCCTATCGAAAGATGTCCATTTTATAACTTGAATGAACATTTTGCTCAGTACAAAAAAATTGACGTGGTTATTTATTTTCTGTGTATTTTAACTCATTGTAATGATTATATACAAATAGGGCCTACAGAATGAAAAGCCCAGTAAAAATAAACAATGATTTATTCGTATAGTTCATTTCAATTATCTAGAGAATTTGCATAATGTCAATAACATTGGCAACTTACTGGAAGATTTGGATTTTCTTAATGCATACCAAAATGCTTGGCCAAATAACCAACACTTTGTACTAAGCGAGGCTGAAGAAAATTTGTGTTTCAGCTCTATTTTCTATTTTCACCCTTACCCCGTATTACTTATATAGATTAAGTGTTGGTAAAATGTAATTAAAGACGAGGTTGTGTGGTCACTGGTAAATCAGATATACTTTTGACTGTGTGCAACTTGCCTGTTCATGCCACATACAGAAATTTATGATAATAATGATAAATAAATTATAATGATCATGATGATGTAGAGGTATAATTGTTATACTATATTGCCAATTATCATGAAATATGGATAAGGAAACTGTTCCTTTATCAGCTGAAAGACATTACAATAATCAAAGGACACTGCATTTCTCAAAATTTTGAAATTTCTTGAAGACAACAATTGAAAATTAATATAAAGTCATATAATGGACTGAAGAGAGAGATTTCCTGTTTAATCTTACCATACACAGCCATAGCATTTAAGGAAAAACTGAAAAAAATCTGTTGACTGAATCATGATAATCTAAATCACTGGTAAATGCAAATCTAGATACTTTTCATAATGTTACATAGTCTAGCCGCTCTTTCAAATTTTCATGACCGTGAAACAAGAAAACCAAAATGTGAAGGGATTTGCATCACAGAAGCTGCCGTTAACGAGTTTATCAATTAGGATATCAAATTTGGACATCAAATTATCATAAAATTGGTTATCCTGTATTTTGAACCTTATGGAAGTCTCACCTCAGATTGGCCAGACTCTCAATTCCTTAAGTGATCGATCTTATTGGTGATAATACAAAAGTCTAATAATCTGCAAATGGGAAGTCCATTACATAACAGCCCCATGAGTGATACTTGCACATCTAAGATCTGATATGATACGCAGTACAATTATATCATCCTATGCTTCACATCTTTTCATTGAGTTGCCCTTCCCCATACTTATGGGTTCTACCATGAACTGCAGCAGCATGAATAACCCCAGAAGAAAGCAAAATCTAGACTTTCTGTTGTCAACGAAAGGATTCTGGCTGTAAACAAATGAACCACCTAGAGGAAGATGTAAACAGAGAGGAAGAGGAAGAAATTTTGATATGATAATGACCATCATAACATTTGTCATCACCACTACCATCATGGTGATTCAAATGGTGTTCGTATTTATACTAATGATAGTTTAATAATGAGAAAGATGATTCACAGGCACAACTGTTAAGTGTGGGGAACCATTTATTAGTAACTGAATATTTCCATCGTCATTGAAGATAGTGACCAAAAGCATAAAATATTCCTTCAAAAATTTTACTGCAATCAAACATGTTGTAGGATAAAATGACTGAAAATGACAATTGATGTCAAATTATAGAACACGTCCAATGATTTTTTATGAATAACCTTATCGTCGTAAAAGAAAGAAGAATATCCAAAGAAAGTATTCTGATTCCCTTTATTTAAATAGTAATGCTCTGAAACTCTTTATTCATTGCATTTCTGAATAACCAGAAAATGTCAATGGAAGCTATTGTAGTCTTATTGTATTCAGAAGACCGTTTGTGTCAATTATGCAAATTAGGTCTTTTGTATTAAAATAATTAGCATGCAAATTAGGTCAACCTCATTTGTTTTAGGTAACTCTTGCAAAACCTTAACAATTTCAATTGAGAAAAAAAAATTGTTTAAATATGAGCTTAAACATTCATTTTGTCTGAAATAGTGGAAAAACTGCGAATATATGCAAATTACTTAATTTGCATAATCTTTATTGTTCAAGACATTTAGAAAATAACTTGTTGAACCTTACAAAATTGTGTTACAATGAAAAAAGTCACTTGAATTCAGTTTACATGTCCAAAATGTGAGTATAGCAGTCATTTTAAACGCGATATATAGGTAATTTGAATATATGCAAATTTAACCAATTTGCACCCCTTATATTTTCCTATACTTTTAATATGTCATTAGTGAGACCTTTCCAAAGGTCATGGTGAAGAAATAATTTCTGTTGCAATTAGTCCTAGGTTAAACCCTAAATTGACTGGACTAAGCTTAGGGGTTCGTCTGTTTTGCTGCAATTTGTGATTTAAGTTGCAAATCATAAAAAGTAAAGTCAGCATCCTGTCTTAGAGTACTATCATAAATCGCCTTAGAGTTTCAGAGCCTTTTACGTCACAAGCCAAAAGCGGGCGTACTTTTACTCTAAAGTTGCAAATGTCTTTTTGATACGGACGTTTAACCTGCACTGTGGGGTTAAGATCTAAACGTCACTCTGTCGGATGTATGATTATATAGACCATGTACTCAACGAACTACCTGTATATCCTAGCATTGCTTCCAATCACAATGTGGATGTAAATTCCAACACAGACAAAGTACGTCCTGAGTGTGGACGCAAAGAGTGACCTTGGTTTTGATATTAACAATGATTTGCACTACAACTACCGACCGTTGATTTCGATGGCTTAATATGTTTAATAGACACAAAGTTTAATAACAAAATAGTCGATGAAGCAAGTTTGGTTTAGTATTCGAATTCGATTGTTAAATTCTGTTAGTGTCTGCTTCGACAGTTTTTATTCCTTATCGAATTTGATAAAAGACTAAATATCCGGATTCTCCACCATAGCTTGAGTGGTAGTGACTCAGAAAATATATGCAGATATGAGAATTCTTGCATATACTTCTCGATGTAAAAATTTCAGGTAGAAAGCGCCTCGTGAACAGACATTTGGACTCTCAAATTTCTACAATTCTTTTCTGATCTATCACTTTTGGGGGCTCATTTTAAAGTTCTTGGTGTAAGAAAGACTTTCACCATCTCATTTTTTTCGAAAATACGAAGTTTAATTTCCCCTATGGTGTTACCACAGGGAAAGCGGCCATTTTAAATTTCAAATATTGCAAAATGTTGGGCGATTTGTCTCGCTAAATCCAAACTTTGCACTATGACCCTCGATTTTTATTGTTGATTTGATAAGAGAATAGTTGAAAGTTTCATTTAGAAAGGTTTGAGCAAAAGTTTAAGTCTTATACTTTCGAGGCGCACACTTCCTTAAACCTTTCTTTACTCTGCAATTCAATCAAGCCTAGCACCAAAAATATTGATATAATTTTAGTGGTTTGTTTGAGAATGATATTAGACATGTTTAGTTTGATGTCTGTTCTTCTTGATTTGTTTCTCTTATTTTCCTTTTATATTTGTACCTACACTTGATGTCAATTTTGTATATAGTATGTCTTTGTTTTGTTATCCTTTTTTTTTGTTGTTGGTTTGTTCACCTTTGAACAGCATTTTCTATAAAGTATTCTTTTCATTTTTCGAGGAATCTATGAATGAGAAGAATAATGAATAAACAATAAATAAATAAATAAGCACATAGACGAATGCATGAATGAATGAATAAATGAATGAATGAATGAATGAATGAATGAATGAATGAATGAATGAATGAATGAATGAATGAATGAATGAATGAATGAACGGATGAATGAATGAAAGAATGAAAGAATACGCTTTTACGGCAGACCAGTGTAGATCACTCGGTGTAACAGTCCATGCTTGAATGTATAATAAGTTTACATTTTGTTTTTTACGACTTTGGAATACCTTGACGTCTTCAGTGTAAGACATAAAATGTGATCAAAAAGCAGCGAAAGGAGCTAATAAATGAGATTAGAAGGCGGCTTATGATTTGTGAACATATTACAATTCAATGATGCAACAAGTGTTTTTGAATAAGAAGTGTCGTATAATTTCAAAAGGGTACTGTCTAACAGGCCACTGAATGAGAACTGTGATAATACTTGTAAAATTGTTCACGCAAGAGGTTCTCTTGAGAGGCTTGCAATGCAAGTTTGAAATCAATCCTACTTATCTAAAAAACAATTGGCTACAGTCGGCAAAACATATATCAAGAGCCTGTCTCCTCTAGGAAATCAAACATTCAGGATCTTCCGTTGATAACCTACTGAGTACAATAACTCGCAAATGATGCTCTCGCGTTATGTGACTTCGTAATAGTCTCGCTATCGCTACTGTTAGTCTAGTCCGACAGTCATAAATTACATATATTGACTGCAGCATTTAATCATACACATACACAATCATGTACGTAAGTAGATAGTCTAAGAATAGAAATCACACATGTTCACCTTGGCAGCTGAGACGTGGAAATCTCACTTTCACGTCGCCTTTCTGATTTTCAACCATTAGAAGTGCATGATATTTTCTTTGCACAGACGAATTTAATTGAGTTTATCAGAGGGCACGCCTTAGCATTCCTTTTGATAGACCGCAAGTGCTCCATCGAATTATGGAGGTTGCCGTGTTAGGATCTTTTTGCAGCAGGTGTTAAACATGACCGATGGCATTCTCGTTTCTTGTACGGAGAGTGGATCATGATTTATGGAAATATCATTTCCTCATTACCTTCATGTGAAAGTGTTAGTTTTACTACGTATACCGATATCTATTGCAATAATTCTAGACCCAAATGAAGATAGCTAGTCGCAGTTACAGTCATTTCGCCATATAAGTGGCCTCAGACTTCTTACTCTCTCTGTAATAGGATAAATTAGTAACATTACCCCTTTCGCCCTATAGTCTGATTAGTCTTGTGGCCAAGCTTTAGAGAAAATGTTTGGTAATATGATATTTACAAACAGAAAACCCGTTGAGCCCCACAGTGTCAACGGCTTATGTTATGGATATGGAATTTTACTCTCTTGTTAATAAAAATTATCTTCGGGGAAAGGAAGTACATTTACTTTACAGAGAAGTAATCCAGAGGCAATCAAGGTTATCGAAGGCGGGTGAAAGCGGCTCACTGATACGCATGCGTCAGTTTAAGAATAAAATGTTTGACCGCATAGTCGCCACCAATTACAATCCCATACTTTTTGTGATTGCGTCATCGTACGTCACGGCCAAGCTTCGACGGTTTTTACTTAGAGCAAAATTTGCAAGCAATATAGATATAAACTGTTAAATTAACTGAAAAAATAAAAATAAATTAAAAAGCATCGACAGAAGGATTTCGTTGCGACAAAACATATACGTCTTTCAGCTTGGCTGTCAAGATTTGCAAAATACACACAGAATGTGTTGATCAGCCAGACATTGAAGGTTGTAAGTCATTTAATAATTGGTTATAAAAGCACAAAAGTCTCTCTCGTTTTAGGAAAAACAGCGGTCAATTGCCTTTCTGTGTAGTTGAAAGAGGTCATTAACTGGCACATTGTGTTCTGCAATAGTGATCCGTCTCTGCCAAGACCAGAACCCCTCGGTACGACTTTCTTACAAATTAGAGGTTATGGCTTTCCTAAAACCGGAGAGACTTTCGTGTTTTTCTAACCAATGATTAAAAGAGTAGGCAACTTTGATATCTGGCTTATCAACAAATTCTGTGTGTGCTTTAGAAGAAAACCGTGTGTGTGATAAACATGTAATTGTTCAGAGTCCAGCTGAAATACCTGTATCCTTCCGATCTATGGCATCAGCCGTGCGCGTGCTGCACTTTGGCAGCTTAGCCGTCTTGTGTCGAGGATCACCGCCGTAGCAGACAGTACGCTGCAAAGCGCTGAGTAGTGGGTCTGGGAGAGCTGTCGCACGCGTAGCAAGCTAGGCTATCAACATCTGTAACGAAGAGAGGGTATATTCAAAATGTCTTTACGCAAAACCCATCTACTACGGACAGTGAACTATAACTATCACTTCATTGTACATAGCTGAAAGAGCTTTTGGGCTCAGCCCTAGTGTGACATTGTGATATGGTAAAGTTTTAATGTGTTTTCTTTCTGTTTCGGCACATATTATTTTCATTCTCCATTACACATGGCGAATTTGATATCCAATCTCGAAACTTATCAGGCATGTTTGAAGTGTTTTTATATTGTTTTTTAAATTGTTTTCAAATTAAACATGGTACACCTTATGTCAGAATTCATGCAGAATGAAAATGTTGATATATTAATCAATATTTACAGATATCACTGTTATATTTTTATTGCTCAATATTGATTTGCTTGACTTTTAATCAAAAGAAGTAAAATGGAAGTAGTAGCTGAGTTGAGCGCCCCAGCCCAGTTTTCCGCTTTTCGGGGGGCTGAGCACCCGAGGCGTTAACCAGAAAAAATACGGCACAATGCCTTTCTTTTTTTAGACATTATCAAGTTTGGCATTTTCTGTTTGTTTCTTAACACAGTAAAAGTTAAACTGAATACTTTAGCAATATGATTATAAATCCATCAACAATACCATTTCTTCTGGTTCAGTCTAGGGAAGCAAGCTTTGTCAGTTTTAGGAAATGCGAACTCAGATTCAATGCTATGTATGTTGATGTACTACATTTAGTTTTAATAGATGCCTTGTCAATTCACGAAACATAAGCAAAGGACAAAGTGCAGGCTTGAACATTCTTGTAAGCCAGCTGTATTGACAAAGATCTCGTTGGTGCGATGATTGGCAGTTATAGCTTGTACAGTAAAATCATATCCCAAAAGACAATTCCCGTAATATTACAGTCCCCGTAATAAATTGCCCCATTTTACATCTACTGAACGATAATCTTTGTGAGACAGTGTATCAGCTCTTAAAATAATTTAGTTTGTCTCGTTACACCATACTTTGCCCCACATTTCCATTCTATACATAACATATTTGCTCAACATTATTTATCAAGAAGGCGTACTACCATTCAGGGTTGTCGAATTTTATAGTTTACCTCTTAAATTCTATGCAACTCATTTTCTTTGCTCCGACGGAGGTCTGCGATTCCTCTAAGTTCATTCTGAAATTTAAATATGAGATGCATTTCTCGCGTATTTCACTGGCATACTGATTCTGTACACGTGTCAAATATGCTAAGTATACGTATACTAATAAAATGCAAAGCTATTGTGTACACTTAATGTGCAAAGATCTGCATTACGATGCTCATGATCTGCATAGATGTACGCTACACATATCAACGTATTTGAGTATTCCATATACAAAGATGTACGTTGCATATGCAATCATATTATGTTCCATATACGTCAATACACGTAAATATACTAAACGCGTATCAAGCATTTTGTCCAGTGTTTGTCTTTTTATGCACGACAGTTGTTGGGATTTGAAGGTTGGATATTCTCTAGCCCATTTCATGTGTTTGCCTAGAGTATTCCCCAATCATCGACTGTAATTACCTTATCTTTTCACATTTTGAAACTTAATAAAGCATTGAAGATGTGGAATAAGGCCAAATCTGTGACTAATATGTTCGGTTAAGGCCACAAATTGACACAAATGAAGGAATTTTTTGCCAATCAAAGTTAATAAATATTTTTAGACACGCTAATACAAAACTAAAGTGCTTATGTTGCAAAGGGCTAGTTTTGCCATACTAAATCAAAGCTGACCTTCGTCAATATTGACAGTGTCACCTGATATCGACATCGTAACAGATTGGTTGAAAACAATTTTGCAACCTCTTCAACGTCAAAGAGCTGTCCTGTATATGTTATAAGTATCTTAGTCTATGTCTGCTGGATCATTGTTGTACGTTTAATAAATTCCGGGATATAAACAAATGCATCTCTCTGTTATCATTGCATGTCTGTAGACTCAAAAATGTTGTTTATTAACAAAAGCGAACCACGTACGGTGACCCATGATGTCATCAGATTTTCTATAGAAGGGCAAAAAGAGATTACGTTTTGTTCACGTTTTAGCGTCCAAGTTAAGGAGGGTCTTATTATCATGATTGTTACGACAACAAATGTGTCCCTGACTTCAAAAGCGTCCTCCGATTTTCAGTTGAACTTGATTCCCACGCAATGTAAGACTACACGGTAGATAGCTATTACAACTGGAGTCTGTAACCCTCAATTACTATTTTGTGTGCGAAATGTTTTGTTTGTTATTTTGAGCTATATTGTGTATACACCTCGCAATGGTGTAAATGTATAAACACAAAATGCAATTGATTTCACGTGTATGTTTCGTAGTTATGTAACGTTTTTCTTTAACAGGGTTCAGACGCACTGTCTCTGGTTTGTCAAGAATATTACAGAAAAGAGTAAATGTTGCAGTTACCCTAAAATTGCCATGGGTATCATTACCTTGTGGTGGGTTGATTGGTTGACGGACAAAAACACTCTGAGGGAAAATACAATATCTTAGTAATGGTTGAACATGCGTTTGTAGAGTATCGTGGGTAAAGATATTTTTAAATTATCTCGTTGATCGTGCCCTAACGCTCCTCGCATACACATATAGAAGTCGAAAATACCTTACTCGGCAGTTTGTGTTTATAGTTATTAAAATCCAGACAGCAGTCTACCAGGTGTGATGTTTGTGTCTCTGTGTAATGGATTATGTGTTCTGAGAATAAACATAACGAGAAATGTTCGCTCAGTGATTATCAAGTTTATATCGGGCAGCATAAAACTGCAGAATATTAATTGAAAATTTAGTTGTTGAGTTAAGTAGAGAACTGTTGCATCATGTTAACCTGATTTGAAAAGAGTATGACCTGCTCCTTTCGATTGGTCTTTCTGAAATTATTCTCGTTTAGTTCAGCTTACTGCTATCTATCGCCATACCCTCTAATGTGTATTAAAGTGTCTTTGTGCGCATGGAGGAAATGCCTGTAGTAATTTTACATGTTTCTTCCTGTACTCATTCGGTGACACAGAAATAAACATTAGCGTCTGTAAAATTATTAGGTGTCTACACGTTTCTTATGATTAAATATAATACAAACATTAAGAATGGTCCCATCTGGATTTCAAACTAAAGTTTACAATGAATCTGTCCGTATAAATCAGCTAAGCCCTATATATTGTTTTAACCTCCATTCGTTTTCATTGATTTGTATGTTTTACAAATTATTTTCACTATATTGCTCACATGCCTGAAATTTGTTAATTCGTTTATTAATATTGCCTATTATATCCTGTTTAACTTTGGTATTTCTGTCATTTACTGTGATGTAACGTTTTGAAGCCTAAGGCTAAGCCGTAAATAAACCCAACCTTGTCAATAAGAGGTTGTAGATACACAATGAAAGCGGACTGATACCCGGAGTGTAGCTTCGCATGCTCTTGGACATGTCATGTGAATGTTGAAATAATCTGTACGTTTACCATAGTCTGTTATTCCTCCTCTGTTGTGACCGAGTGGAGTTGCCTACTTCGCTTACAGCTTTGCGCATGTTCCGTGGATCTCAGGACCTTGTTCAACAACAAGTTTAAAAATCGTCGGATAGAAACAAGAATTACAGCTATTTATCTCTTATGAGCTTATCAGAATGCACTTCCATCATAGTGATGCGTCGTCAGCTTATACAACATAACGTTCGTGATTGTCTTGGCTTGGTAAAGCTAAAATTTCAGTACGTGCTAAGTTTAAATCACGAATTGGCGATGTGTGTAATGTGCCATTAAAGCTGTGATATTATAAAGAAATTCAACCGCATTTTCAAATTCATAAATGTCTCCAGTTTGGAAATTTTGTGTTATATCACGCTGCTCGTTTGTTGTCTTTGTATTTTTCTTTACATTTCCTTCTTACTTATCTGTCGTTTCGTCAACTTGAAGTCCTAATGCTACATTTTGATTTTTATGTTTTCTGACCTACGCAAAGATTATATATAAGGGCAGTGTGAACCGCGGAACCAAATCCAAAAAAACTACGGGTGTAGATCGCATCAATTTCGCTCTGGCGCGATATGGTTATGTTTGTATAGTAATGAAGGTTCATTTATCCGCGCGCGGTTAACGTGCAGGGGGATTAGCATTAAAGTTTAAAATTTGATTAGGCCTGTCAGATCCTGTACCAAACGGGTACGCTTACGGTGACACTGGTTTCTGAACATCGATTTGTGATAATCTCCGGCTGCGATTATGGCGCGTTTTAGAAAGGTTATCGTGTTTTGCCTCATCCCCATCCGTAGACAGATTCACTTTCGTTGTAAAAGGCCTCGTAAATTAAGTGAAATTACAAAAACAACTCATCGCGAGTGATGATTTTCTTAATGTGTTTGTTCACGATACCACCATGCGTAACCATCTTGCCTAATGGAGTTTGATCGTTCATCCAGAAAATCCGGATTTCATGTTCAGAGAATGCCCCTTGGTGTAAGTCGCGTGAACGTTAGAATCAAATATGTATAAAATGCTACCTTTATACAATGCGTATCAGTGTTATATTTAACTAGAAGCGGTCCCACTTTCATTGTAACGTTCGACCAAGCTGCAACACAAAGCAAAAAGGTTGTAGCATAGGAGATATGGTTTACTCTTTTTGCAAATACATTAACGCTTAAAACAATAATCGTATTGGCAATGGCTCCTCGGTAAACGATATTCCCATTAACTAAATTGAAATCCGAAGTTCATATCATGGAAACGACATGTCATATTCCTGCTAATGTAATAACCTTTGGCATGTATTGACAAAGTCATCTAAGGCTCCAAACACAAGAGTAGAACAAATTTAAAAGACTGACATATTCATAGGATCATCTCACAATTGACTTTCAGTGTTTCTTTAACCCAAAACTGATGGTCTTGTAAATAAACTATAAACGATATTATAAACTTTGTATAGATGGATATCCAAAGAATGTTTCCTTCTGTAAAATACAAACAGGAATAAGAGTGATGACGTTGGTACGTTAATGCGTTTTATACTTGTACAAATTCCAATAGAAAAGTCATCAAGAATACATAAATAAATTAGTAAATAATTAAATAAATAAATATTAGTAGTTATATATATAATGCATATGTTGATTGAAATCAGTTCACGAATAATTAGAATCAAGAATACATACATAAATACATAACTAGATAAATAGATAAATATTGGTAATTATATATATATTATGCATACGTTGATAGAAGTCAGTTCACGAATGATTAGAATCACAATCGTTCCAAACTACAATTATGAACGTGATATCCTTCCTTTAGCAATATCGATCGTATCGCAGCAAACAAATTTCATGCGTAAATCGTATAATATCTTTTGTGTATCCTACAGTTAAATTGGATGGATTCTAATTTAATCTGATCTCGCAAAATTACATGCATATTACATGTCAAAGTTGGTCCGAAATCGAAGTACAAGTAATCCAGTTCTTGTTTGAATGGATGATTGATCTTAAGGTCATATGCGCCTCGAAAGTGAAATACTTAAACTTTTGCTCGAACTTTCGTAAATGAAACTTTTAACCATTCTCTTACTAAATCAACAATAACAATCAGGGTCATCGTGCACAGTTTGGAACCAGCGAAACAAATTCCTCAACATTTTGCGATATTTGAAATTCAATATAGCTGCAATCCCTGTGTTAACTCTATGGGGAAAAATAAATTTTGGATTTTCGAAAAACTAAGACGGTGAAAGTTTTTCTACACCAAGAGCTTTAAAATGAACCCCCGCAAGTGATAGATCAGAAAAGAATTGTTAAAGTTTGAGAGTCCGGATGTCTGTCCCCGAGGCGCGTTCTAGCTTAGAGTGAATAACTGAACAAAATTTGTTATTTGATGGCTATCATGTCGCAAAAGGAACAAAAATGTGCCGCTTTTGTCTGTATCAGAGCGTTTACACGCATACAAATGCAAAGGGACGCTTATACACCATATGTTAGCCAAAAACGCTCTTCTCAGTATGGATCCTGATTAATATGATGCCAATTTAGCACAGCATGATATCGTATCAATGCACTGCAGACAATCTAGGAAAAGTGAAATATGCAAGTATCTTAGATTCTTGGAAAGTGTAACACTCTTAGGTTAAGGGTATTCATGAGGCCTTGCATTTGTAAAATTATTCACACATGAGAAGTTCGAAAGAACATTGTGCACATGACTTTCACCGATAAAAATCTTTTAAATGCACGTATTTGCCTACGGTCTCCGATGATGATTACAATAAAGTAGTTCGCTGTAGGACCGTCAGTTTGCATGTATTTGCCTACGGTCACTAATGACGATTAAGATAAAGTAGTGCACTGAATCACCGTCAGTTCATTTGAAATATTCGCACTTCTGACTACAGTATTTAATACTCAGTCACTATCTTTTTAATCAAATTTTATTATCTACACATTAATTATCCTACACCGAATATTTGCTCTATATCATGACTGATCACAGCCGAAAAATACATGTAAATCTTCATGCCATAGAAGGAACATTATTTCTTTTGAAAGATATCGCATAACCTCGTAGTAATGTTTTCGCACAACCTTGTAGTATGTAAACATTGCAATCGATTCAGAAAATCGAAATTGTCTGAGAGAAAAAATATATATACACACACACACACACACACACACACACACACACACACACACATATATATATGTGTGTATATATATATATATATATATATATATATATATATATATATATATATATATATATATATATATATATATATATACACACACATCTGGGAAAGTATGTACATAATGAACACCTTCAATAAACTATGACTTCTGATAAGGGGAGATGAATAACATTGAATGTTATTTCCTTCAAACGTCTCTCGTAAACATCGCCAGTGTATCCTCACTTTATTCAGGTACATGATCTAATGACTTTCTCTGGAAGTTGATAGAAGACAAATTGCAATCGAATTAAGTTAAACAATACAAATGTACTTAATTACTTGCATCGCCTATACAAAGACGCCGTTTGCAAATAGGCCATAAATTAGCAAAAATAACTGCTGGGAATTGCCAGTAAAAAAGTCAATAACGATAAAATAAACAACTTCCTCATATTTATGTTCCCAATAACCGAAATGTTTCCATTAACATTGAGTCACGACGCAGCGAGAAGATGTTTGTTGTGGAAAAATCACAGGCCTTTCCCTTGAATAACTTTTCTTGCCTGGGGCAAAGAGAGATGTAACTCGTCATATCTGAACACTTATCACGTTTGGTGATGCAAAGTCTGAATGTTTGAAGCATAGTGTGCCCGTCGATTAAAATCTGTGTCGAAGTCTGTGTTTGTCGTGCCTTGACAGCGATATCTCATAGAGCTGTGCTACTTTTGTGTCGCAAGCAATTGCTCAGATTATATGATTACTTGGAATTGGAAGAGGCCATAAAGTGATGTAATGTCTCGATCTCATTTTGATGTTTATTTCAGAAGAAAGATGGATACTTGAATAGAAAAACTGATGTACAAATTACTTGAAGGATTGAGGAATTCGTGAGAGAATGAATTGAGCTTCGACCATTGATAAACAACTACATAAGTATGATTACCGTCATTTTAATCGCTTTCTATGTCGTCGTTATCAGCAGCATCAGTAGTAACATTTTCATCATCATTATTATCATCACCATTATCTTCAT
The DNA here is from genome assembly GCF_041260155.1 of Ptychodera flava. Taxonomy (NCBI): domain Eukaryota; kingdom Metazoa; phylum Hemichordata; class Enteropneusta; family Ptychoderidae; genus Ptychodera; species Ptychodera flava. The sequence goes on along the minus strand of NC_091944.1, from coordinate 8,321,181 downwards.
CATCATCGTCATCATCGTCATCATCACCATTATCTTCATCATCATCGTCATCATCGTCATCATCACCACCAAAACCACCAAAACCACTATTATCATCGTATCTGACGATATTAAAGCGCCAGCAGCTGCGAATGTGTAATAAACCGATCTCAAAATATCCCCGGTTTTCGAATAGTTTGCTTTGAATAACACCCATGAAAGACTGAAAAAGTGTATAACGCTGTCATAAGTGTCGAAAGTGCCATGTAAATTCAAACTTTTTAACACCATTTTATATTTCACGCCATTTCCAAAAAATAACCATGTGATGAAAGAGAAAATAAAGATTACAACAACAAAATTTTGGCCATCGTGTGTTGTGCATTCAAATAAATTTTGTTTTCACTTTTCATAAATGAATTGAATACCATGTTATAAAATGCGGGTCATGGGGGTATACAACTGACACAAGATTTGTATGATTTGTTTTCATTACTGTATGCTGACGATGTAACAATATTAAGTGATACCCCAGTTGGATTATAAAGATTACTACGAGTTTTAGAGTCCTTTTGCACTAAGTGGAAAATGAATGTGAACCTAAACAAGTCACAAGTCATTGTTTTTAGGTGAGGGGGCGTTCTGAAAAAGAGCGAAAAAAGGTTTTTTAATGGACAACAAATGAAAACTGTAACTTATTACAATACCTTGGTCTAATGGTTTCAAGTCGAAATGTATGGAGTAAGGCTGTACTTACCTTAGCAGATCAAGCTAGAAAAGCTATGGGTTGTATTCTCCGTATGGTCAGAAATACTCGTCCTTTACCATTTCGTTTCGTGAATACTTTAAGCTATTTGATTCAATGGTTTTACCAGTATTGACATATGGGGCTGAAATCTGGGGGTATCGCATGTATAGTGTTACCGAACGAGTACATCTCAAATATTGTAAAATTTTCATGGGAGTGAAAGCCTCTTCCCCGGATGCTTTTGTTTTAGGGGACTGCGGTAGATTTCCAATCTTCATCTATAGTTATAAAAGGTTTTATCATATTGGTATAAAATCTGAAACATGCCCTCGAACAGAGTGACTAAGCATGCTTATCATCTTGCTGTGACACTTGATGACAACAACAAAGATTCTTGGGCTACGCATGTTAAAAATTTACTATGTGAGCATGGTTTTGGAGAAGTCTGGTTTTGGCAAGGCCCAGGAAACTTCGACCTTTTCATCCAACTTTTTACACAGAGAGCACTGGATATTTTTAAACAGAATTGGTATTCAGAAGTGTGTACTAAGGACAAACTTCGGGTGTATCGTAATTTCAAGTTTTTATTTCAGACTGAAGATTATTTAACATCAAATATGTTTCTTAGGTTTAAAAGAGCTCTTGCCTGTCTCAGAAGTTCCGGGCTTGATTTAGAAGTAGAGAAAGGTAGAGCACAGGGTACTATTTTAGAAGATAGAACATGTAAAATATGTGATTCGCAGGAAATAGGATGAATATCACTTTATCTGTATTTGCCCCTCATATCAGAATTTAAGATTCCAATATTTACCACGATGGTTTTTTTCAGAGCCAACTCTTGAAAAGTTTTATTCACTAATGTCTTCCCATAACAGTTCAGTCATTTACCAGCTGGCATTGCTTGTATATAAAGCAGATAAACTGAGGAAAGAATTTTTCTAACTGCTATGTACTCTTTCTTTTGTTACTTATTTTCTGTACTTGCTCTGTAAAGCTGCTATTTGGCCGGAGGCCTTTAAGAGCAATAAAGATTATTATATGTTAGCATTCAAATAAATGACATCGTGCTTGTTTCTTTATGATCACGATGTGTCTGTGCAGACAATACTGCAATTTTTGAACTTTTCCGTGGGGGCGCCTTTTTATTAGTGCGGCACCCGTTTATTATTTAACCTTTTAAAACGCGTAGGCATGGTCCAAATAAGCGAGCAGTGATACTTCTATACATGTCTTTCAGTTAGCACACTTACACGGACCAACTTTGCTTTGAAAATAAAACCATGAAAATAATGCGTAAAATTGGCAGCTATTGGCGCTTTAATGCAATGACCATGTCACATGTTGGAACGGATGAAATGAATCAAATAATTATGTATTACTTTACTGGTAAACCTCTCAAGCAGCACACACTTCTAGAGTACTATTCGACTTTAATTTGAAGAATGGTGGGAGCTAAAATTCGAGTCAATATTCTCTTGGCGCTTTCCAGTGAAATATGATGATAGGAAACTTAATAACTCACCTTCACCCTATCTAGCGAGTCGACGGTAAAGTCGTTTCCACTATTTATCAACTTTGAGATTTATCATTTGAAATCAATGTCGTCATCTTTGAACAAGAATTACAAGCAGCTATTGAAAGTCTTCCTGGTCTTAGCGATGGATTGCGTGATGATTAAAATGTCATTATGAAGAATTAAATACATTTGTTGACAACACTCGTTATGACATAATCTTGCAGCGAATGATTAAATAATCACTGTGAAGTTTTACAAGTAGACGAATGCATTGACCGTCATTGGAGTCTGTCTCCGCTGTTTTTGATAATCGACTTTGGAATGCATCAGCCACGCGGATGGTTTTTTTCTCATCTTTTTTTGACAACAGTCGTTATGTCATGATCTTGCAGCAAATGATTAATATACATCGCCGGGAAGTTTTACAAGTGAACGAATGTATTGCCCACGGGATTCTGTCTGTCAGTGTGCTGTTTTTCGTAATCGACTTTGGGATTTATCAGTGACTGCATGTGGACTGTTTTTGACATTATCAAAGAAAATAAAGACGGATAATTTTAATGGGCTTCCCACGATTAATTATTAATCACGATTGTATCGGTATTTGTATATCAACCGTACACACAACGCGACTATACATGTATAGTGTCAAAGATCAAGTGTGATAGCTTTTGATTTTCCCAAAGCAGCTCCCGGCACTCGACTGTCTCGACAGTCTAATCTTGCCTATCTGGACAGGTGCATTGAACATTTCTGCATCTGTGTGAACTCTAGGGGTAAACGTCATTCATACTTGACTATGACGAGATAAAGCGAGATAAAGAGATATAAACCCCCGCCTTCCCCCGCCAAAAATGAATGCTGAGCAATGCATAAATTGGAACATTAGAAAGTCTAACTTATTCAGAGGCTGTAAATACGATGTGTAAGTTCAATATTTTACGAATTTTGGTTTCGATTATTCGTATTTCGTGTATACTCGGTAGATTTCATAACATGATGCCAATACACGGCAATTTGTCTTAATTTAGTTCAAGGTCTTTGTGTATCGGGAACATTTAAGACGATTTGAACTAGTTTTGGATAATTGGATGATGAAGTAATGTCTTTAAAATCTGCAAATGTAAGCTAATCTGCTTTTCTGTTTACGCTACACACTTGCTTTTATGAGTAAGTTGTAATATTGAGACATTAAGCTATAGGGCACCACAGAGTATCATAAACAGAGTGGCAACACTTGCATGCCTTTTGTTCCATGGTCGTCTCGGTAGACTATTGGCTTTTCATATTAAAATGAGCTTCAAAGGTGTTAAACTTTTGGAGGCTTTGTTTGTGGTTGATAATTACACGAGATTATGCGAAATATACGACGAGATGGCATCGTACTGCCAGTCGCGTAGCAACCATAGTTACTTTGTGAGCTCTCAGGCCAGAAACACTGCTTCACGCCAATCAAAACATAACACGCCAGCAGTTTCATAAACATGTCCTTCCTTGACGCACGTGTGAAAGACGGTATGATTGACCGTAAACCATTGAGTAAAACCAGACAGTATCGATAAAAGACTTTCAAATTTGGTTCAAACACACTCATTATATATTCATAAAAATATGAGAGGAATTTTTAAAACGGTAAAATTCACTTTCCTTAAGCTCAAAACACTCCCGTTTTCGCCAGCACGTCAATTCTGCTCAGCACCACACGAAAACAACAACACAAACTTTGTCGAACATACTTTCGCTTAACAATTGGTGAAAATCGGAAAATTACCGAAGGGTGCATGGTCAGCACTCTTCGGAAAAGAGAGCCAAGAGCTTCGTGAGGCGAGGCAAACACGGATTGCTTACGTAACCGCTTCACGCCTTAAACAATAGGTGTTGCCACTCTGTCTATGATACTCTGTGAGGGCACCTAACATTTTTGAGAAATTTGAAAAACATAAAGATCCCAAATTAGTTCAAATCGTGTTATTACGTTATATATGTGCTAGTATAAGCATTCCGGGCCGAGGCGATCAACCTGCCGACTGTCAATGAAAATATTTGAGTGTAAGTTGCAGTGGGACAGATGATAATTACATTTTATTTTTGGTCATTGCCCGCATAGGTTGTATATCTGCACGTCACATATGTTCTGTATTTGGTGCACTATGTTCTACGAATGGTTAACATAGTTAACATCCTGACAAACAGCTGCCATACCACTTGGATAAAGTAATAGTTGAGGAGATGTACAGCCACAAAAAGATAAAAGGAGTTTTATTTTGCAGGTGAATGATCAAAATTACGGTTTTTTTGATAAAATACATAGCAGATCGGTGAACACAATACTTAGAAGAAAATCGCAACCTTCCTTTTTATAAATATGACATTAGAACTTATCATTTAATTAAAGCCAATTTCTGATGCCAAGGAAGAAATAAAACAGTAACCACACTACTGGGCCATCACGAAAAACTATGATATTGTTGCTTTGTCTCTGTTTACTTCAAATACCGCATGTCCTGAATTAGACTCAGCAGTCGCTGTGCCTTGTTTTGTGCGCGCCGCGATGGGCCTGCATTCAAAGGTTACGCAGTGCAGCTGTGAGAGGACACGCTGCCAGACACAGCGACTGTCGGTTCTTGCAAGGATATGAATATTCATAAGGGTAGTGACGTCAAAAGAAACACCTATCTAACTGGACGGAGAGAATATATACTGGTAGCCAGTAGACCTATATACGCGGTATGTTTTTATTTGTAATTTTTAATTTTATTGGGCTATGGTACTTGTCATTTGTTTTTGATTGACGGATCCGTGGAGTTCTATAAAGTACCCGCATCAGGCAGAAATCCGACCGGTCGCTTGCAAGAACATCCAGACCCTGGGATTCACGCCGCGTCTTTGAATGGCGGGCGCGTGTTCCAACTGATTGACAGGGAAGAACGCGAATCGCAGGGTCTCTGCTAGACTAGTCCTGAATGAATAGGCGTACCAAGTTGCCAAGCTGTATCCCATCAAAAGTCAAATTTAGTGAAACTTGGCAAAAACTGACAAAGAACTGAACGTGACATATGTCTGTATTTCATCTGCGTATCTACCGCAGAAACTCTTATATAAGTGATATAACTAACCTATATTCAGGAATGATTCTCTGTCTATCATTTCTATACAGCCTTTATTTAAGTTTAAAGCTCTAACATATCTCAGGAGTTCAGAAATGTATACACCGTTAAGCTGAAGCTTTGCATTATTGGACGAGCTCAGGAAGCTTATCAGTTCGAAATGAAAATCATCTTATTTGTCATACAGCTTAGATTACTATGTATTTCGTCAAATTTCGAAAATAAATTTAAGGTATGTGAAGGACCGTAAACAATTTTCCCATTCTTTCCTGATAAGTGTTATTTCTTTTTTCTGAAATAACTTCTTTTTGCGCTTATTGCCAACTTAGCAACTAGCAGATGATAAAAAATGTTTACGATTTTACATAAAGTGCATGGATTGGGATCGGGTTCACCATGGGATTTGTTCATCACATGAGAAGAATTTTCAGAGCACCTGCTGGCACTTTTTGGAAGTTCTTATTGGATATCGGATATCAGCGCAACGGTGGACCCATGTCAGTCTTTTCGCAACTTTTGTAGGTTATGTTTGCAAAGCGCAAGTTTATAAGGAATTTGGGTCTAATCCGTTTCTTGGAAAATCGGTCGCAGACATTATGGAGACTTGACGCGACAATGTTTTGAATTTGGAATGGAAACGCAAATTTAATCTCAGTACGATTGGAAGCAATTAAGATAAATAAACGAATTTTTTTTTACATTTATGCATGTCTTCCTTTGATCTTCAATTTGAATATCCCTTTACTATTCGTCTTAGATAAATACATATATCCTACAGATTTTATTTCCTGTGCAATTTGAGTTTAGCAAGCATTTCAAAGATTTTGAAAAAAAAAATGATTGCATACGCTCGATATTCATTGTACAGAAAATGTTGGTTATCAGATGTCAAACTATCCCCATTAACGTGATAAGTTGCGTTGAACACCAAATAAAATGCCTTTTATAAGAGCTAATCAGACATTACACAGCGGTCTCTCTTGGATACTATACAAAGTCTACATTCGCTTGTACTTTACGAGTAAATGCATCATTGTGCCACGTCAGCAAACTGTTTGCTTAAGCAGTCTCTTGTTCGCACCGTTTTCCAAAGATTAAGCGTTTTCCATGTAATGTACTGATGCGTTATCACTACTAGATAAACGGCAACTCCAAACTGACAGAGATATCTCAGGTGTTTTGCTTCTATTGTAACACATAGCATAAATACATCTACTTTTCATGGAACGGTAACAAAATCATATAAAAGTGCTCTCTTATGTTATCTAGCATTTTACTTCGAGAAATGATATCACAAGACAGTTTATATGGTTGGGAATCTTCCTATCAAAGTTAAGATTCCCAATCAAAGTACAAAGTTTTGCTGAGATCCCGTATGTTCAACATACGACATGGTGCTATACGCTACATGTAGAATCATGTACGTTACCATGACTTCACATTGAAATCGCTAATCTTTTAGCGTAGTCTTATTACTGATAAACTATAAGGAATAGTCGCACCACTGTGCTGAATTAATGCTATATTCTCTCTCCATCAAGTATATATTTTCTAACTCATGTAAGATGGGAATTGAGTTGAGAAGAATTGTGTCGTTAAAAGTACGTTTTCAGAATTTTAACAACTGGTCCAGGAATTTGTCTTCACACGGGAGACATGATAGGCCACGGAGGATTTTACGATGGTACAAATCATGATGAATTATGGGAAACCTCGATTACTGTGTCATTCACCGCTAGGAGAGACGAGTAATCAATCACTTGAGTACCGACCACTTAATTACGTAATTTGCGAGATAAAATCTTCAGCATTTTAAGTTTTGAGTTTATTACATTAGGAAGTTATTGGTCCTCTCCTCAAGAGATTCAAAATTTCAATCAATGGCTTACGTCACGGTACTATATCAAATGCATAAGGCTTCTCTCCGTGCCGAAGATAATCATCGCTGGCATACAATACTGTTTTGATTAAACCTAGCTCTCTTCTCCGGATCAAGTCAAATTTCTGTTATCTGATTGTACATTTTTTGAGAAAAAAAGTGACACCTTAGCATAGCATGTCGATTTTGCTATAGGAGACTTGGGTGTTATGTTACAAGTACAAAACGATGATCCTAACACGTGGGAATTTCGTGGAATTTTCACACTCAGCTTTAACATTTCAGGTCTCGTGGAGACGGACATCATGCCGATGCCGATCGGCACTCTCGTTTCTCGCTTTATGTATCCTAACGTTATTTAAAGACGAATGTCTTGCCTGGAAGTGCTGTCTACGACAGCTGATCATATTTCAATATTCAAACACAAACGACGTAACACAATCACCAACACACACACCAATGAAGTCTGTAATTAAAAACTGAAACCTACCGGTAGCGTGTCAAAACACGTTATTATGTCCTGTTTTTTTTCGCAATTACCCTGCATATAGACCATATAGAATTAAATATTCATAGGAAAACCTTACAGCTAAGAGTTTCAGCTACAGTGACACATATCTGATACGACTTCCACTGATACTGTTCACTCAACGATATCAGTATAATAACTACGCCTCTGCTCGATACTCCGCGAACGGAACACGATGTTTTATCAAGGTCGTTGCAATGGCGATCAATATCGACATGCTGTATCAAAATTAAACGTATTTATTCTTTTGATCGCTTTTGATGTCCCAATTTTTGGGTGAAAGGAAAATCAGTCACGATGTCGACATCGAATCGCATGCAATCACGAGACTCGGTCCCTCTCAAAAGGATAAAATCGGCATTCTATTAATATTTAATCGAGACATCATAAACAGTTAAAGGTGAATGCTCGGCACTGACGTTCCTGAGTTGTAAACATGACCCACCCGCATTTTATACGCTATATTTGCAGTGACCTTCTTACTTTAACCCCTGGCCCGCCAATAGACTACTTGCCTCGCCAAAACGACCTACACATGATTGCGTCATCGAATCGAAATCCGGTCGCCAAGAGCTTGGAAAGGTTGCGTACTCAGCATGATATATAAAACCTTAGCTGCAAAGTACTAATTCAGAGTAGAATTAACCTTTGCGAGGGCATACAAATCACCGACGATGGCCAACACTGACATATAAAGGGTGGGTTTTTGAATTGAAGGCGTCAGTCATGAATTAAGGTAGAAAGTGTTTCGGGGAAAGACACAGTCACACTCTGAGTTTTATTACTGTACTTTTTTGTAATCGCTGGTACATTGCGGCCTCGTTCTGAAGCTCTTGAAGTGACTGAAGTGTTCACCGTCTAATTTTGTAAACTTCGAAATCTAAATTTCTCCCAACAAATTTAAAAACAGTGATGGCGGCCATTTTGAATTTTAATTGTGTGCAAGTGTTATGTATTTGTTTCTCTTGTACGTTGTCGCATTGTGGGACCCATTTTCCATTCCTCATTTTGAAAGAGAATGAATCGAAAAATTTTATAACGGAATTTTGAGCAAAAGTTGAGTCTGTCAGTTTAAAGGCGCGTACTGCCTTAAGGTCACCACGTGGAACATTTCCTGAGTAGTTTGGGTATTATATCACAGCGCCCCCAAGAGGCCGGGCGGTGAACTGAAAACCTTGTATAGTAGCCTGTAAACGATTTTTAGCCGAGTTTCTTTGTAGTTAATTGACATTGGCACGAATATGGAACAGCTTTCTTCATTTTGAATTCCCTGACATACCGTCATATTACTGAGAAAACACATAATCAACGTGTACAACATTTAGTATCATTTGTCGCAATGGATTGCAACATGTTCTCTCTGTGAGAATTCACATGCTTGTTATGCTCAATGTCCACCGTTTTGGGGTTCAATTTGTAAACTCGATCCACATATAAGTGGAATTGATTGTTTAAATTAAAGTCAAGGGAACGTTGGCAACCGACGGTAATCTATTTTTTCCTGTTTTAACATGGAATTCGGATGGTGCTAAGGCCGCGTTCAAAAAAAAATGGTGGGGGGGGGGGCTGGAGGAATCGCGATTGAAATCTTATTTTTTTCAGATCCCCCCCCCCTCAATACCCTCAAAAATTTTCAAGTCCCCCCCAAATTACCATATAGCCGCTTATTTATTAGGAATGCACGCAGAGTAAAAAAAAACATGTAATGTGTGGTTCTGCACGCAAATGTTCAACACTACCTCTTATCAGCAGGTTGTAGAGCCCTATACCTAGGGCAAGTTCTTAAATTGATTCATTTTTAAATGCATCAGTGAACTTTTTGGATTTCTCAGTCTAAGCCGACTTGAGTTTATCCAACTCTGGCCAATTCAATGGCACCAGCTGAAAAGCACACAAAATGACAATCATGAGAGAGTATGAAAATTGTGTATTCTTAGCTACGTTTAACCAAATTTTGAAAAAATGAGCACAATGACCTACCGAATTTTTTTTTCAAAAGTACAAGACATATACAACTTAGATGCCACTTATAAAATGTTTTACAAAATTGACAATACTGGAAGGTTAAAATATTCCATGATATTAATGTTTTAATCTCAGAAATTTTGGGTGTAATAATGGCAAATTTGATAACAAATAAAAGATTCCATTTAGTCACACGTTTTTCCATTTAAATTAGAGTCTTTACTGTTCAAAGTTGTACTTTTGTGTTATTGGTACGATGAGATGTGAAAATTTCATTCACTGCATGAACTTGAAATGAATTGTTTTATATATTGATTTTAAGTGATTTTAGGAAAACGGACTTTTCATCGTACATTTGTATAAGATCAAGTAAGGTGACCCCATCTTTTTTCTCTAATATTTGATCGTTCTCATATGCCAGAATTCAAAAATTCATGGTAACTGTTAGTTCCCTATAGTCTTCTATGTGTTGCTCTCTGGCTGGATCCTGTGTACAAGTAGATGTATGTTTCACTGTCGATTGAGTGTCCTATGACCGAAACTCTTCGTAAACTACATCAGAGTCAGAGCTACATGTATCACTGTCACTGCCAGTATGTAGTAGCAGGGCAGTAGTTGTATTAACTTTTTATTTTGACGATATTTTTGTTCAGTTGATACAAATGTGTTCTTGCCCAGCTATCCAGTATTCATCTTGCCAACACAACCTACGTGTACCGTGCATTTGCATCATTCAATTATCACCAATATTTAGACAAACGGCTTTGTTGACAAACTGAACATTGTCTTTTTCAGCAGCATGCTGTAGAGAGACACCAAGAAACTGTGTTTGATACATTGCATAGAAATATTGAAAAATTATCAACAGTTGTAGCTCCTGCCCCATTACAAGGCCAACTTGTTCTACGAAAATTTAATGGCATTCATACATTTTTAGACTTTTTCGAGATTAAAGACATAAAATATGACAAAACGGTTCTAGATTTTGTTTAATTATTACTAACATCAGAACCATTGGACAACGTCAAAATGTTGGGAGTCAAAATATTTTTAGGTACCCCCTATAGGCAGAGCAAAACTTTCAAGTCCCCCCTCGACTACCCCAAAAATTTTCGAATACCCCCCCCGCCTGAATTCCTCCATCACCCCCCCTCCTCACCACTTTTTTGAACGCGGCCTAAGTATATATTTTAAGACAGAAACAGTTGTTCTGTATGTTGTGCGCATTTGCAATGTCATAAGTTACTCAGATTCCCGCTAATAGAGGTCGTTGTCGAGTTTCACAGATTTGATTTAACACTATCTGTACTTTTGCCTGTCACTGTATGTGCCCTCACACCGGGCATTCAACCAGACTCTTTCGAGGAAGTATAACTGGAGGCTTGTAACTGCGCTTTCATTGCAACAATTTGCCAAATATCATCTCCGACTTAGACTGATTATTTTCCCCGCTCCCAATTCCCCGCTATACGTGTCCCCCAAACACTTCCCACTGTCTACTCCACACTACAAAATATTGTCCATATCCTCATCTTTGTAACTGATCCCCCTACCCCGACAGCATGGTACCTTCCCAATTAAAAATTTGCATACTAGCGTGCACCACTTGTTTGTTTTATATAAAACAACACATCAACATACCATTACAGTAAGGTTATAAACTAACCTTGTGCCAGCGGATAACCGAATCCTAATGACAGTCATCCGTTTGATTGTTTTCCTCTTTGCCTGCTAAGCAAGAGAAAAACATATTCTCTTCCGCTGAGAGGAGAAACGATATAAAAAAACTGGCTCTTAATTTTCATACAATCTTTCTCGAAGAACTTTCGTGCTTGTCCTGGTATGTACCTTCCGCTCTTGAATTCATGTCATTTCTAACCTACAAATATTGGTCAAGGAACAATCCTGATAGTCTTGTCGTGGCGCCATTTGTTTACTTACCTGCCGGATTCACGTGGCGTTCGCAATATCGCCGGAGAGAATAAACACTCGGTTGTTTTGATAAATTCTCGAAAATGAATTTTCTAGGGAGTCTTCCCTGGGGAAATCTAAACTCGAAACTGACAAAACAAAATACGTTCGGAGTCTATAGGATGGATGTAATTTGATCATTTTTCCGTTTGAAACCTGTAAAATACATATAGGTGACTCTAAACTACATTATTCTTTGTCAACATGGAAAACAATCTTCAAGCCTACAGTAACAGGGCGCCCGCTAAAGACGAGTTCTTCGCTCGTTCGAAATAAAAAAGTGTGTATGTTCCGTTTAAATGCTTAGAGATTGGTCGAGAACATGAACCATTTGTCCCTAATTTTAAAATCTGGAATACTGCGTCTTGACGCTATTTTTATGATATTCAATAAAGGAAACCAAAATAAAAACAAAATGCTAACACAACTACACTGGAGTCAAAGATATCCATTTTGCAGTAAGAAAGCTAAGTTGCTTTGTGTTATTCTATAGGTTTGGCCACCCAATCATATCATTCACTGGTATACTTCGTTCTGCTTCAATGTAAATATCATTAGACATTTCTGTCAGCTGTTAGAAGCGAATTACATGTGAAGCAATTTCTAGACTGGAGCCTGAGGATGTATCGCTCGAGGGACGAGTCGCTTGATGAGGAGGAAGAGGACGCCATCAAGCGATTGTTGGCAACAAGAGAACCTCAGAAACTTTCATAAGTCAGGGGTCGTGGCCAAAAATCTCAATAGTAACGGCGCGACTTACCTGACGCAGTCAAATCAGAATTCAAAATTCGTCGACGGGTTACCTTGCACTCCACCCTGCCGCCATCGGAAGGGCTTCAACTTATGGGAATGACTTAAATTTTGTGAGGCTTATTTTGTGAAAATAAAAAATTTAATTTTTCCCCATCGAGTTAAAACAGGGATGCGCCATTTTGAATTTTATATGCCGATAAATGTTGGGTAATATGTTTGTCTAGTAGCAAATTTTGACTCGATTATCCCGGATTGTTGTATTCTAGATTTCGAAAGGAAATAATCTTAAACTTTTCTTACGGCAAGTTTAAGCTGTTTGAACGGTTTTAATTTCTTCGAGATGCGTACTATCACAGACTCAACCAAATGTACCCGCGTAATGGAGCAAAGTCCCTAAACGATCGATGCCATCACTTTGTAGTCTTTACTATCTGTGCTACTCATGTCGCTATCATTTCCCTCGCAGATACAACCATGAGATAGAATTAGTTGCATCTTCCAAACGGAAATTGTCCGTTGTAAATGGCATAATTGGGAAACTCTATTTATATTGACGTGTTCCCGAAAGGAGTACATCATTTGATCCACATTTTATTCCTGTGTGCTGAAAAAAAACACAGAACCAAAAATTTCCCTACATAATATTTTCCTGTAGACGTAGTGAAGTGTGTACTAAGTGTTCTAAAACAGAAAGATTCCTCTCTCCCGTGGTAGCGTATGTAAAAGGTCAGCACAGATGCTTCGCAATATGTTGATTAAACTGAACGCTCGTCCGGCCCTACCATTTGTCACGGAACATTTGACCAAATCAGCACAGCATTGAGATATAGCGTTGGTGTACTTTACGTATTTATTAACATACTTCATCCAATCATATCGGCATATGTTACAGTAAAATACCTTAAGGAGCGACAGAAAAGTCGTCAAATCGACACTAACAAACCACCTCAGGTAAAACGTTTCGTCTCATGATGATAACATGTTCCAATTTGATTGCCACACACATATTGGAAGGCAATCACTGACGTATTGAATGATTAAATTTGGCAAGCGATATCATCGTCATAGGGGTTGTAATTTGTAAACGAACAATCAACAAAGGACAGCAAGTCAGCCGGACACGTTGATTTAATGTTTTGCCGGTGGCATTTTGTAAATGTCAATCTGCATTTGACTTGCAGCTAACCCTATAATATGTCTGCAGGCTTGCTCCATCCTGCAGTGTGCGATTGCAATATATGCTCAGAAAAATTGCATCATAAATTCTGTCTTTGCTCAAGGCATACAGTATGGGATTTCTGTTCAGTTATGGCAGCTAAATTTTCTTGTACCTTTGGATCGGAGTAATGGTAAAGAGATTAGTTTGGCTCGATCAAATTGTGCCTGTCTGTTACTTCTCCGTCTGCACCCACGCAACTTTAAACAGAGCGGGTGGGGAAAACGTGAGCAGATAAATATTCTTAGGTAACGAGAAAAATATAATAATAATTTAGTGTTTGTATTTCATAAAATATATATCATTTCCATTTTATCAACCACTCAATGACTTTGATAATTTCATGACATTGGATGCTGTATCGCTCCTGACGTTCATTTTAACCGTGCCGTTTAAAAAATACTTTAAAGAGATGTTGGGAACGACCTCATTCTTGCTCATCTACCTTTGTATCCAACTGAGATTTATTTATATATTTTTCAGTTTTCTCCCTTTTCCGGTTTATTTTAAAAGGTAAGAAGTTTGAAACCCAACCGTAGGGTTTACCTCTGTCGTAAAATTATAACCAATCGCTGTATTTAGAAGGTTATATCCGCTCATATTTTCCGAACAAGGAAAGGGAAAATTTTTTTTTTCATCTCCGCACCGATCTAAAGCTCGCTCCGTTCAGTCTTCAGATATTCTGTCAGTTTACATGCAAACACGCCTTTGTACACGTAGCAAGCAAGGCCTGAAAAATAAATAAACAAATATTCGGGTTATGAGAACAAGAAACCGATTTCTAGCGAGTTCTTGAAAAGAAACCGAACGGAATCCTCTGGAGTATAGACCCCGCCGCAGAAATGTCGCACATTTTATACCCGACGAGACAGACCAGATTACGACATTCTAATTGTGGAGGTGAAACTGGAATTTAGCACCATTTTCCACGAACGAAATCAAAAAATACCCTTCATTCCATGTTCAAAAATTGAATCACGTGTTTTGTAACAATTCATAAACAATTCCGTGTTTTTTTATTTGAAGACTTTTGAAATCATCGAAAGAATACTATTCGATCTTGTTATAACTGATTTATTCAAGTCGATGTGAGACTAGAGTGTCTCGCTCAAGTGTGGAATGACAAGAAAAATTAGGAAGCAAGTTTTTTAGTCTTCAAACTGAGGTACTGCACTTACACATGTAGCTTATGGGCCAATGCCAAGCACATACTGACCAGATTTTTATGTGGGTGTCCAGTTTTAATTTCCTATCAGCACTAGTAAATGAGTCACTGTTTTGTACAGTCCGATCAATATGAGAACGTGGGAGTTTGTTAATTACATCTCGTTTCAAAAAATACTATTTATAGAAAAATTTTCCAACCTCACCAACATCTTATCTGGTTTAAGAGATAAGTTAAAACAATATCCGTCTACAATACCTGTAAAGATATCCAAAGTCATCCAACACACTAACAATCGTGGAAATGATAAATCAGAGGACCTCTTTCATCATTACAAAAACAGCATAAGTTAGAAGGAACTCTAGGTGGCGTCATTCAGTGAAGAAATATATTGGTCATTACTGTGTTTGATTTTTTTCACTGAAATTCACAAGGTTGTGTGTTCAGAGTTAATCATTATTTCGTATTTACTCCATTATTCAGCAGTCGTGAAGTTCAATTACGAGATGAAGTACCTATCAATTTATCGATGAAGAGTAAAGCGCCCTCACTGCCGAAAAGCTCAATACCATGCTCGGGCTTTCGAACTCAACATCTGATAGTGCCTACGCTTCTCTGACCACACCTGGTCTCGAACTTTGATTTTAATGCCTCCATAATTTGAAATATAGCATGTAGATAGATATAATCCCATCAGCGAGTGACACTCACATTTTGATAAAATTAATCTCAGGGCGTGGGAGTGATGAACTTTATGCTATCGGAAACGACTCACTGTTAAGATAGAAAATCAAAATTGAAAAAAATACCTTCGAGTCATACTCCACAAATGATTATCCGTTAAACTCACTTTCAAACTATGAAAAAACTGAGGATACTGAAATATCATCTGAAAAGCTATTTATCGTACGAACCATGTACAGTACAATAATGTACAAATCCTTAGCTTATAGTCAGTATACAGTAAAAGCCAACCGTCAATCAATTGTATCGTAGAATGGTGATAACCGTGAAGACAACGACTACGACGACGACGACAACGACTACGACGACGACGACGTCGACGACGACGACGATAATGGCGACGAGGGTGATGATGACGATGATGATGATGATGATGATGATGATGATGATGATGATGATGATGATGATGATGATGATGATGATGATAGTGGTGGTGGAAATGAAGATGATGACAATGATGATGACGACGACGACGACAATGATGATGATGATGATGGTGGTGGCTGTGCTGGCTGTGGTGATGCTGTAGCTCTTTTGTGTTTGTTCAGAGATGCAATTTAATTCAAATTTTCGCGGTCTTTCTATATTCAAATGGTTGCCTTTCTGTGTCAAAGATTAATTTTCGATCTTAACAAAAGAAAGGTCGCGAAAACATGATATCACCTGCAACCAAAGAAAGGTTGTGTGCGAGTTGTAGACATGCAGAGAGAAGTAATATTGTAAATGTCAGAATAAATTCCAAACATTACGCAGATTTTAGAACATCGCGCCAATTTAGGACTAAGAGGCTACTATTTCTTGTGAGGCTCCTTAAACTATCACACTAGATTTCCTGGCTGGTAATGTCGCTAACTGGCGTTTCGACATAATGCGCGGTCAGAAAATAATTGATAGATCGCAAAGAACTTGATGATGACTACAGGGTGAAATGAAATTCAATGACCCGTTTCTATACGTGCTTGTCTTTCAAAACAGTTCTCATTACCTCGGAACATCCTTCTTCTTTCAAGCCGCCTAACTGGCTTCATGATCATTTTGAAGATTATGCTGACTGTGCGCAACCAAACTTAAAAGTGGGGAAAATGGCTGCAAAGTCAATTCATTCCAAAAATAAGCTGTCATTGGGACTCTGAAAATGTCAGGTGTTTCTCTTGTCACAATGTCTGGGGTTGACACTGTATCACTTTCCTGGCGTAAAAAAAGCGTATTTTCAGGGGGGAAGACCGTAATTTTGCGCGCGCAATGTTTCACACAAAGCAATTTGTGTAAACGTTTCCTGCATCTTTTACACTGGCTACGAAGGATTAGGTTTTTGTAAACACCAAACAATGTAAAGCATCAACAGACTTAGGCATGCTTCAACTGCAGAAACACTATACAAATGATCATGAATTGTACAGTCATCGTTTGTCACGACTCAGATTACTGCCGGCCAAAGAGTTATTTTTAAGTATTGCTATCATCGAACACGCTTCCCTGCATAATATTGTCATATTTCAATTACACCATCGTCAATGTTTACAGAGTTTATCAGTTCCATCTGACATCACATTAAAGTTGATTATAAAATTAATTTTCACGTTCTGTTAATTAGGTAATTTGACATGTTAGTTGTTCGGTTCCGTTGCTAGGGAACACCGTAGTCCCTTTAGGGTTGGCGTGCCGGAATGCCTGGAAAAAATACTCAAATATTTGCGTTATGTTAATTGGAAAATTTAGCATGTGAGTTGTTCGGTTTCGTTGCAATGAAACACTGTAGTCCCCAGAGGAACGGCATACAGGAATGCCATGAAAGTCCGTGATAGAAATTACTATTGATAAGGTGTTGTTGTCTGTATTCACGTTCGTCAGCCGGTCCGATTATGATGGCGATAATGTTCATTCTTTGACATAATTACAATGCCGGAAAAACGGCAGACGAAGGGTTCTACCCGAAACGTCTGTTTTTACACCTAGTGTTTGTATCTGCCGTTTTTCCGGTATTGTAATTTTTATCTGTTTTTTACTCTCACCAGTGTGGTTTTATACCTTTTTTTACCTTCATGAAGGATTTTTACAGTTCATTCTGCGATATTCGGTAGAGATCATATATCATTAAGCAGACAAAACTACGACTCAAAATTGTTTCGTTTGCCCGAGATCCTCTTTGAGCGTTTGTTTTATTACATTTTATTCGTAAGGAAGTATCAATTAAGTGGACACTGATTGTCACTCTTGATAACATTTCCATATATTGCTTCAGAAAATGAGTTCGTCTTCATCTTCGTGAAAAGAAGGTTTAAATTCAAAGCTTTACTCTTGTTTCATAAATGACTGCTATCACGAACTAAAATTCAGTGCGGTTGTCATTGTATTCAAAAAACGGTTTGTCTGTGGTTAACATGATAGAGAAAAACATTTCTGTTTCAAAAAACATTACTAAAGCGACATTCACTCCAAAATGAGACAACACGAGTAGACCTATTGCTAACATTTAAAAGAGTTCGAATATTTTTCGAATATTTGTTACCAATGCACCTTTTACCGCAGCACAGGTGCATGCAGCGTTGCTCGGATAGTTGCGCTGTACTGGGGATCATTTAAGTACAAAGGATGATGGGTTGGTGAAAGTGCTCATCTGAATGGCGGACTGACAACGTGAAAGCGGAGAATTGCCCGACAGTGAAGTTTCGCCTTAATTTGTCATCTATCACTCAAATGCTGTCACCAGATTAAAGAGTCGAATGTTTGAATGTATATCCGACCATCCGATCGTATGTTACTTTTTTGAGGGCAGATCTATTATTGTGTTGGATTTGGACTTCTTATCATTTTGTGGTGTCGTACGTTCTATTCTTTACACTACTACCGATTTTCGGCTTTCGGCCTCACACTTCCACCCAAGACACCTTCGATCGACTTTCCACGCAACGCTGCAAGCACCTGTGCACCTTAGCACAGACTAAAACGAGCCCTTGATAGGGGCGTGACATGTTAGGAACGTTCAGTTAGTTCTGTCAGGGCAGTGACATTTCCCCTGGTGAAAAAAACCCAAAGGTGACTCCCAAACTATGTCTTTCAACAAATAATTATCTATGTCACCTGAGGGCGCCTGTTTTGGCTCGGGTGTTAAATGGGGACATGTTTCGCATTAGAAAAATGAATCTTTCATGAGAGCAAATCTTCCACTGCTTAAAACATTTACCTAATTATATTTATTTTATGAAATCAGATTTTCTATTGCCTGTCAGTTTTTGTTAACATGCTCTGACGTGCTCGCAAGAGAGACTTTTCTCTCCTCGACACACGTAAGCGAGCGCGATTGACGAAATGTTTATGAAGGCTTCCCTGTATTTACCGTGTTCTCCAGCTTTAGACGCACATTCGCCCCCATATCGGTGAAAAGGAAAACTTCAAAACACACCTCAGTATCGAGGCATGTCTTAAAGATGATAAATCAACTTCAACGTGGACCGAAATGACCGAAAAGACAATATCTTTTATGGTTGACTTCAAAATGGGAGTACACAGGTCATCGACGCATGAACCGCCCGTTGCTATACTCGTCAGTCACGATGTAGCATGATTCACTCACATATAATATTATATTTTTCATTCGCTTGTAAATGATTCATTACTCAGTACAGAGTGTATTGAGTGTTTAGAAAGCATTACTTTTTCAAACGCCTACGTTTAGAGTTACAATCTTCTTAATCGTGTTCATCCGATCGAACCGTCTTGCAATTATACTGTTGTAAATTGAATGTTTTCATTTATTAAGGACAATTCTCATGTTACACGTTTCGAGTGAGAAAAACAATTTGACGGTAAAGCCACAAAAATTAGCATTTATTTTTGACAATATGGAAAGCAGATGCAATTCATTTTTATCTGTAACTGTTCATTGTGTTTTTTCAATAGCAAGAAAAAATGAACCAATAGCAAACACTGGATGGACATGTCTGTCTATCTCTTTGTCAAATTGAGATTAAAAAGTGGCTGCAAGCTTCCAAGCGATAAAATGAACAAAAAAATCATTGTCAAGATATTTAGAATGAAATCGATTCGGGGCATCGGACCTGCAGCGTTGAGATGTATAGGATGTACAGAGAGAAAGTCAGCTTCACATTGAAACGAAAAAATAAATTAAATATTCATATGACTCTTCCGTCACTCATTCTTCTCTAGAGGACGGGGCATAAAAATAAACTTCATTATGGAACACTTGTTATCGCGTTTGTGCCCGATGCACTTAAGTCTACAAGACCGCTGATATCTTCCTTCATACATATTTTACTGTACATGTCAAAAAGCTATGAATTATTCAACGCCAGGAATGATTGCAAGGTCCCTAATCACTCGACTTTGTGGCGGTAAACAGACTGCAAATTTTCCGATTTCGTTTGAGCGTCTTTGTCTAGAGTGAACGCAAATGTCGTGTAAACTGACCCAGGGATATTTCCCTACGGTTGTCTTCATTTCGAGCGTCCGGTCTCGCGCGCTTGAGTTACGCACAAGTACAGCGCCCAAAGATAAATCAAGCATGCACACCCCGTTTAGAACTACATTCTGAGTGTACAGTAGTGGCTCGGATGTGTACACTCGCAGCAAGAGTCGACGATCTGTCACCTTTATCCAGTCATTTAAGATTCCCCAGTCGATATATATTTCAAAATAAAATTAAGCATCCTTGCATTGTTACCCCGCTCAACCCTTGGCATTTTCGCTAAATCTCCACAGATTAAAATCCATGGATTTCAGAGCTTGATATTTTCAAACCCAAACTTCCAAATGACACTTTAAAGGACATGAAAAGTGAAAATTTCCGTCACTAGAACCTTAGACCCTCGAGAAAAACGAGGGTCTATGCTAGAACGAAAGATCTTGCAGCAAGTGCTTTCCATCAAATCGACAACTCCTCTACGAAGGCTCGCTCAAAATATTAAGACAAGTCTAATGAATGGAAACTGAAGTTTCTTTACAAATAACACGCACTGTTGGTATTACGCTATATTAACAAACTTTGTTGTCCTGACTCTATGATGCAGAACTCACAAAATATTTTTAAACCTGATTAATTTCGGAAGTCTGTGTTTAAAGTTTCATTTAAGATAGTTTGGGCAAAAGTTTAATCTGGCACTTCTTTGATTTGGTGTGAGGCACTCCGATTCCAGTGCTATCTGCAGAATTCTTATCACTGCGTTCTCGTTAGCAAAGTATTTGCCTTATCGGCCCATTCCGGAGAAAGCCCAGGATCATATACAGAAAATGGGTCAATTTTCGTTTAAGATAGTTCGCGCCTAGAAATCGAAAGAACTAAATTTTGCCCAGACTCTCCTTAAGGAAGGTTATACCATTCCATTTCGGAATTGGAGTTAAATAAGGGGTCACCCGTGCGAAATTTGATACCATAGAAATATGTAACCTTATATTTTCCAAGCTTGAAGCGAGCTTCAACTTCTGTGGTTTAAAGATTATCAAAAGTGCTAACATAAGTCTGTTCAGAGCTGTTTAGCAAAAACGATTTCAAATTGGCTGAGCATATTCAATGCTGTCGATGTTTGTTTTAAAGTTTCGGCAATTTCCGTGACCCTGCTTTCACGATGTTCATATTCCCATTGTCTATACTATTTTTTTTCGGCGTAAAACGGAAGACGAGTGCATTTCTAAATGGCTGTCATAACCAGTACTAGTGGGATCACGCTCTTTTCTTTAAACCAAACAATGGTGAAACAAATCCTACATGAAGATAAAGTCCAGTGAATGAGACATCGCAAAACACGAAAATAAGTGAAATAATAAAGTTAAAATAGTTAGTAATAGAAACACAACTACAGTATGTACAAAGTCAAGCTACTGACATTATAAGGTCTTTTACAGGCACGAGTTTATAAATTTCGAAGAGACACGCAGATGAGTTTGTTCTTGGCATGTTGATAATAATTCGCAAGACTATTATTTGTCGTGAAATAATGTGCAAAATATGAAAAGAACCCACCCTAAGCAGTTTTCTTTCTAAATTATTAACAGCTTGGCTCAAATTTGGAGATTAAAGCTGGAAGGGCATATCTTGAACAGGAGTGATCTAAAACAAATTTCGTCACTGTATTGCCGCGTGGGCTAGCAGCAACATTTCCAGTGTAAGTGTGGTTTGGTTGAAATAAAGGAAAGGCGTGTTACGAGGTAAATGTTGCAAATACTTCATTGCTCTTCTTTCAAATTAGCAGATTTTTCGGGAAGACAATCTTGCCTTTTTTACATGTTGCCACACAACACGCCCGCTGAATTGGAGGTAGCCGCGACCGATTGCATGACGTCATCTCAATTACGCGGGATCTTAATCTTGGCTCCGGCATTGTAGAATGGACTTGTTAATGACTTTGGCGAAAATTTCCCCATGAGAATGTTTCAGATACAGTCGTGATTTCAGGCTCACAAACATTTGTCCCTTCTTTCCAATCAGGCTCTTCAACCAGTTTGCATATTTTAAAACAATATCTCTCTCATCTATATCTGTAATGTCATGATATGTGACAGAACTTAGGGGCCGTGGATAATTAAAACACGCGCACGGAAAACGTAACTTTCGTAATTAGGGGGAGGAGTTTGGCTGTATTTCGATTACCGTGCGCAAAAATCGCACTGCGTGTTTTCATATCAACATCTCGCTCCATGTTTGACTGTATCACAAAATATCGCTATACTGTTTGGCGTGTACCAGTAGTGGATTTGGTCGAGTATTTCTGTCTGTTGGCTCTCCACTAGGTGACTGGATGCTTTATGTTGTGGGTTCGAACCCTATTGAAAACACTGTATATTCTTAACCATATAATTACCGATTGTATATAGGTATGATACAGAATGAGGCTGGGTTGGATTTTCGCAGTTCCAAACTTTCGTTTAGGAGGGGAGGGGAGGGGGGTTGAGGCCAAACGCATTTAGTTTCGTTTACCGTGCGCATGCTTTAATTATCCACGGCCGCTTATAAGCATTGTTGTGATGGGTTTAACCTAAGTTCACGCGTTCACTATTATTAGTGGTTAAATTTTTTTTACCTATCTACATTTTATTTCGACAATCTCCACTTATCTACCACCAGATATTGCAAATAAATTGCATCTTGGCAGTATCTGGTGTCGCAATCATACATGTAGATTGGTCAAAACGATTTTGTCGACCGAAAGCGTAATGCGTACCTTGGAAATGGCTGAGACGTGCTGTCATTGCAATGTTTCATTCCATTACTGAAAATACAGCATGTGTGATCGCTCAGCTATATGTTCTGAGAGAGAGAGAGAGAGAGAGAGAGAGAGAGAGAGAGAGAGAGAGAGAGAGAGAGAGAGAGGAGAGAGAGAGAGAGAGAGAGAGAGAGAGAGAGAGAGAGAGAGAGAGAGAGAGAGAGAGAGAGAGAGAGAGAGAGAGAGAGAGACAGACAGACAGACAGACAGACAGACAGACAGACAGACAGACAGACAGACAGACAGACAGACAGAGACAGACAGACAGAGACAGACCGACAGACACAAAAGGAGACGGAAAAGAGTCAGACAAAATATAAAAAGACAGGAACAAAGAGACAGCATAATCAGACAAATCATTAAAAATAGACAGTAAGAAAGACACACCGACAGACTGATGAACTGACAGACTAACAAATTTGGATATGTGGAGAAAATGGAAGGCTTGACAAGCATTTGAAGACAATAACACTTAAAAAGATACGCTATTGTTCCTGTAAATGGATCTAATTGTTGGAATATTAAATGTGCTTTTCGGTTCACACAAAGCGATCGATAAATCTAAAGAAATGCTCTGAAGACTATATCAAGCTTTTGACTATTGGTTAATTTTGGCGAGTGACCTTCTTATACCTAATATTTAATGCAATGCTTTTATTCGTTTTTTGGGTCATCTGCGAGCAACTATACTTGTTTGAAACAAGCAAGTCAAAGGTATTTATCGACTTTTACTTTTAAGCACGGTCACCCTACAAACTTTGCGGAGTGACCGTGTTTTGGGCTTCGTATTAAATAACAGTTGGCTGTAAAGAAATCGTCGACTTTATAAACGCACCATATCGAATCCTAAAATCCAATATGATATTTGTATACCAGATTGAAGCCATAAAAGTTTTAACCGTTGTCAGTAAGACAAACAAAGTTGTTTAAAAAAGGCAGTCAAAAAGCGAATTATGCTTATGTCATGCCTTCATACTGCCTTACCTTACCTTTTTAAGACAAATAAAAACTACTTTCTCTAGATATGCCCCAAGTATGATTTAAATCTACCGTGGATGACAAATGTCTGTCTAATTTATGCACGAATTAAGTATCTCTTTATCGAGGTTCACGCTATTTCTTCCCCTGGGCCAACCAACCACGATCGATGGACGTAGATTCTGCGGGACATCATATCCAATCGGAATTTTCCAGAATCGATGCGACTGAGGATAAAGAATCCTGTCATATTCTCTTAATGGCATACAATTCCCACGAGACCGGCTTTATCAATAAAAGAGACGACATCTTCAAGATATTCGATATTTCCTGACGAAGACGAGGTTAAGTGAATTTGCTCAAGTTCCATATAGGTAAGCTATTTTGAAAGGTTCCCCATATTCTTCCTCTCGAAGACAAGTCCTGGTCATCCTATCTTTCTCTTAATATTCTTTGAATCTGTGAGGGACATTGAATGTAACATCCTGACAAAAACATTTTACAACTTCAATCTCTTTTGAAGAGTTTTCTTTTCTCGATTTCAAGCTTAAAATTTAAAGAATTCCAACTAAATTATTTTTCTCGGAGTGAGGGATACGCTATGTGAAGTTTTTATCATTGGAGCAGAAGAACAGTCTCAAGATTTCCGATTTTTTAGATTATTGAATGATTTTTTTCGGTTTTCGGACCTTCTGATTTGCAAGCCTTTTAAGTTGAGTAGCCATGTTCTCTTTTGGATCCTAAGTTGAAAATAATTTCTAGAAAAGTTACACGATCACTGATAAAGAGGAAGGCTGTATTTGGTACACTGTCTCACAACCTTTTTGTTAAACGACATGCTGAGTTGTTCCCATTGTTTGTTTTCTGCCATGAAGAAATATCAGCGTACAAATCTGCAACCAACGATGAGAAACAAGCAGCTGTTTGCGTGTGTCGGACTTCTTCTCGTTTTGGTGATGGTCGACCTCTGCTACAGTGTACCAAGTCGTCAGAGGAGAGATGATGATGACGGCGAAGATCACATATACCCAGGTAATCGTGGAAATACATGACAAGCGTTATATGTGTGAATCTAAAGAGCCCATTTCATAAAAGTTTGTTTTTCACGTTAAATGTGCCCGGGTAAATGTGTAACAGCGCAGCTAGTCTTTTATCTCCGTAAATCGCGGCTCCGAAAGTTTTATTCTCTTTGTATAACGCAGTTTTTTGGCCTGCTCCCAAACCATGCCGAAGTTGACATTCATTGAACGTTTGTATGTGTACAATACTTAGTGTTATCATTGACATCCGACTTTTGAGTCTGGACTGGAATGCCTTCACGTTTGAGACTTGTGTTTTTAAATAGTTTAGGGAGAATTAGAAGAAGACAATTTAATATTTAATTCATTGAACAAAACTAACAGGACGATTTTCAAAAGATACGGCTTTCTCCCCTCTAAATCTCCCGCGAGATACGCAAACGCATTGGCAGAAGAGTATCTTTTCCAAAACATGTCGAGATTTTATCCTCAGTGAAGGTCTAGTTGTGTGAATTCGGCTAGGCCTATATGAGAAAGAATTATGTGGTTTCTCACCATAGATGCCTGTACAACATTACATCGGAAAACGTCTGCAGTCTAACAGCATGGGATGTTACATTTTATTTACATTTAGTTCAGTTCTTTTTATCAGATTAATAGTTTCATGTTTGTTTACGAGCTCGAGTAGGTATTGCCAACTTTCCTTTTTTGTCCAGGGTACACGTAGCTTCCCCATCTGACGAGGGCGATTCCTAGTTTCAAAGCGTATTGCATGTCGATAGTGGCTTCCACTCTGAGTCTAATTCTTTCACTGTTCTTCTTGCATCAGTTTGCAATAACTCCTCGTACCTTGACACAGTTAATAAAGTCACATGCCGTTGAATTCAGAATCACTTTAACTTCACAAATGACTAGACAGGGATGATTCCGGATCTTTGAAAATCGCGAGGCTATAGCCGACGTTTCGGACCTTCGTCTCCAAACCCAAGCCTTCATTTCACGATTTGCTTCAAATGTGGGCTTAATTACGATTTGTCCCAGCGCCATGCAGTGTTGATCTGTGCGCTATTATACTGATACTCACCTTTATGTTCATTAAAGATAGGATTTTCAGTTTTATCTTGGCTACCCAATCCTTCTAAAGCACCCCATGCCTATCAGCATCGCCATTAGTACATTTTAATGCATTTGCAGCCTCAACGACACATCTCGGCTCTCACCCCTAGCTCCTCTCATACCACAAGAGTTCGGTTTTACTTAAACTGTATAAGGACCTCTGCCCTATTTATTTCCATGAAGCGAAGAAAAGTAATACTCATAATTCCTATTATCTCAAAGATTTGTTGCGATAAAGAGACTTGGTGACGTCCAATCTATGCTTAGGATAATTATATTTTGTGATATGCTCTAGATTAAGCTAGAATTGAAATGTGTAAAGATGCTCCGCAGAACACCGAAAAACGTTAAATAATTAACACCCGACATGCCCTAAGTACTGATAAACGTTAATTAGTTTGGCATGATGTAGTGTTTAGGCTTATGAGGAGAGGTCCAACCAAATCGTTGTGATAGCAGGGCCAAGCTACTAGCCTCAAATTACCAAAACTATCATGTTAAGAAAAAGCAATTCTCTTTGAAAATTTCAGACGAATAACTTAGGGGTAAATATATGGAACACATTGTCACTGCTGGATCTCTGGTTTACGGTAGCATGCGCCTCGAATGTAAAAGACTTAAACTTTTGTTCAAACTTTCCTCAAGGAACATTCAACTATTCTCTTTCATCATCAAGATTAAAAATTGGGGTCACCATGCAAAATTTTGGTAGTAGAGATACAAATTACCGAAGATTTACCGATAGTTGGAACTCAAAGTGACCGCCATCGCTGTGTTAAATCTATGGAGAAAAACAAAATATCGATTTTCGAAAAAACTAAGACGATGAAAAGTTTACTTACACCAAGAGCTTTAAAATGAACCACCGCAATTGGTAGATCAGAAAAAGAATTGTAAAAGTTTGAGAGCCATAATATCTGTCCCCGAGGCGCGTTGTTCCTAAGTTAAGGTAGTATGCACCTCGAAAGTGAAAGACTTAAACTTTTGCTCTAACTTTCCTCAAGGAATCGTTCAATCGTTCTCTTTCAAAATCAAGATTAAAAATAGGGGGCCACCGTTCAAATTTTTGGTATTAGAGAAACAAATTTCCCAAGATTTACCGATATTAGAAATTTAAAATGGCCGCCTTCCCTGTGTTAACTCTAGAGAAAAATAAAAATTATCGAATTTCGAAAAACTAAGCCGGTAAAAAGTTTTATTTCACCAAGAGCTTTAAAATGAACCCCCACAAGTGGTATATCAGAAGATAATTGTAAAAGTTGAGAGTCCGAATGTCTGTCCCCGAGGTGCGTTCTACCTTAAGAGTCAGAGTTATATGTCAGTTTGCTTTTATAAACTGTGCGGAGATTAAAGAGACTAAAGCTCTACAACTATAGCTCTACAACGTTTCAATATTGTCTTTACAGCGTTTTGACAAAAACTTCGTTCACAACTTTTAAGACTAGTTCATGCTTTAACCGTGGGCGAGGATATTTTTTGTTGACGGACTATTTTAACTGTGGGCTTGTAATGCAAATGTGACGTCGTCTCAACGGCTACCATACCAATCTGCCGATATACTTAACTCTGATGAGCAATTAAATCTGATTGAGCGAGAGAAAAAGAATGCTTTCTTATAGTAAAAAATTCACATCTAGACCTGTAATTTTTTAAGACAGAAAGAGCTGTCGAAGGAGAGGTGTTTCGAATTTCAAAATCCCGTAATTCTTTCTTTGCCTCAAGCTTGTGTAAACTCTCTTTGAAACAACATTTAAGACATAGGCTTTCATCTTCTCGTTTGTCGTAAAAATATGAAAATTACTACAGAGAATAGTGGCTATTATTATCATCTTCTTGGTCATGTGCAGGTGTCTCTCTAATACAAAACTCTGCGAAGTGAACTCCAGTTCATAATTGTCGATTCACAAATTAAGAAAACCACTTAGTCTTTCCTTTCGCGCGTATTTTCCTCCAACACCAAAACAATAACCTCCTTTGATGCACGTTGAACGTTTTCTATCAACAGACAATTCACTTAATTAGATTCGGATGGACTATATTGTTATTTTTATCGATTTGAAACTTCTGAAAAAATCAATCAAAAGATACGATCGCTTTCTCATTTGGACGTTTTAGCGATGCAAAATACGGTTATTGTGATATTAAAAATACATTGCAATCGATTTCAGAAACTAATTACCCTGAGTTTGCAACGTATCTTTACAATTAAAACCGTTTAATTAGTTTTGTATTCTCTACAAGCGAGTCTAGTAATATGTCTTGAATAATGCTTATGAAAAGAACTTTAATTATTAAGCAGACCATTTTCGCTAAACATTGCCCGGCAGCAAAAATGATGACTTTACCCCAAGCAAATCCCTAGGTAATAAAATGTAAGTTATGAGAATTAAACTGAAAATGTTCATCGTTTATTAACCACCATAAATTAGGCCAGGGATATCTGTACAGGCAGGCAGTATATAATAAATATAATAAATAATATGATGATCTTGTATTAGATAAAACTTGCATTTCCATCCTCTCCTACTTCCATAAATGTAATAGACGTAATTATGAAGGTGTGATTCATCGTCTGTCCGCCGTTGATTCGGTCAAGAGCTATAGTGCTATATAATGCAAATCTGTGCTTCTTGGCCGCGCCTAGTTTGAGGATTTACTGTTCGTTAGTCACAGTAGGACGGTACCAATTTACTAAGTTAAAAATGCTCTGAAATATTACTAAAAATGGAATTAATTTCGAGGGAAAAGTACCTGAGCTAACATTAAAACTTCCTGGATTTTCCCCTGCAAATGTTGCCGTGAAGGAATGGCTGATTCGGGATGTATGGAAGACATCTTCCAGCAAGACTTATCTTCTTTCGGTGACATTGATAACAACAATGATTTCTAAATGCAGATCGGAGATCTCGCCCTGCCAAGTGTGTAATTTTTAAGGCCATGATGTGTTCTTGTGAAAATAAAAGTTAAACTGTTATTCGTATACAATCTAGTATAAAGTTTTAAACTATCTATTTCAAACGTTCAATTCTTTTACAGAATATTAATTTACTGGTGTTCTAGGGGGGAAATAGTTATAATCCGCTGTGGTAGCCCAACAGAAAAAACATCGTTGTCACGGAAAAGGGTTAATCTCTCCTATTCTTTACATTTGAAAAAACGTCCACACTTGCGTAGAAGCAAATTTAAGATTATCATGTTTCGAAAATCTGCCCTCGAGATATGTTCGGATTCCCTCCCAACTTGGGATAATGTAATTAAGTAGATGAAATTTGCATGAAATTTAAAGTAAACCGACATTACGAAGACAAAGAATGATGAACTCATTGACCTGATCTGCTTTATATTTGTCAACTTTTGATTAAATTAACACCTGCTTGTAAAACAATTATCAATACCTGAATTTTACTGTAAGCTAAAGGCGAGAAGATATAATGCGTCAAGAGCTCTGTATCGCGTCAATTAGAGTTTAATTTGACCTAAAATCACTGAAAATGAACAGACGCCCTATAATATTACATTATGAGACTTTAATCGCAAAATTTCGAAATTAAGGTAGTACGCGCATACTTAAACTTTTGCTCAAACTTTCCTTAAGGAATCTTTCAAACACTTTCAAAAATAAGAATAAAATCCGGGGGTCATCGTGCAAATTTTTGTACTGGAGAAAAAAAAATCCCCAAGATTGACCGAAATTTAAAATTCTACATGGCCGCCATCCCTGGATCACCTTTATGAAGAAAAATAAAATTTCCTATTTTCGAAAAATTAAGTCAATGAAAAGTTTTCTTACACCATGAGCTTTAAAATGAACCCCAACAAGTGGTATATCAGAAAAGAATTGTAAAAATTTGAGAGTCCGAATGTCTGTCCCCGAGGCGCGTTCTACCGTAATGCTCTTATAATAGAGAAGTTAATCATTGCATCCGTAGCGAGAACGCAACGATGAGTGGCTTACGCGTTCCGTACGCGTATCTTTCTGCACAGATTCGGATTAGGACGTGCCTATAATAGTTGTTTTACCGGTTCCATGATGCAGTGCGCGCCAGGGTATACCAAGCGTACGATACGCATAGAACTTCTTAGCATTAGGGTACACCAGGGTACGTTACTCGTAGAACTCTATGGCAAATTACACCCAGGCCTATATTTTTGTTGCTGATGGGTAGATTATACACGGGGCATTATTTGGCATTGCAAATTTGTGTCATTCTTCTATAACAGTCCGTTGTACAAAACAAAGCAACATGTTTTCGCTGTTATGAGCTTATATACGCTGTTTGATAACATCACTGCAATGCATTGTGGGATAACCGGGAAAAGGTCTATTACATACCCTTTCACGCAGTCGCATTGACTATAGAATTATACTTTGATATCTCGTTAATAGAAGTTTAATTTGTGTTTGAACGACTGCATGTACAAAACCATGGGGGTAAGTTGCCAGAATTTTATCAGCAAAGTAGCGCGCATGCCACGCCGTCGTCTGCGATTTCCAGTGCAGGAGGTATCTTGGCTTTGCTCTGAGCAACTTTGTACCCTTTATGTTACCTAAAATATCTCAAAATGAGACAGAAATCGATAAAAACATAGCAACAATACAGAATGAAAGGAATGTCAGTATTGAACATCAAGTTTATACGAAGCGAGGGTAAACATTGTTTTCGAAAAAGATATGTAAGTGAAAAGTGTCCGTTTCACATTAAAAGCTGCTGTCAAACGACAAGAGAACGCGTGACATCATCGGAACATAATAAGAGCACATGAAGTGATGACGTGTCCGTTCACGTTTCGTTTACGTACGCAGTCTTAATATCTCTAATGTTCAGAAGCCAGAGCATGTGATATTGTAACTTTTAAAAGTAGTGTTTCGCACTTCCCACCCTCCAAGATTAACTAAAATATTTTAATACATTTTTCTATTTTTCAGCGGTCGGATATAGGCAAGATGACGCCGCGGAAGATGCTATTTTGAACGTCAAGAGGCTGCTGGGTGATCTTCAGGATAAACAGGACAGTAAGGAAGTTGCTTTTTTTTCTTGTCACTAAGAAAACAGGGCAGGATTTCACGGAATCGCACTTGACAATATAGTGATTTTTATCTTTCTTTTGTGTTGTTTACTTTCGTGGTTACATCCGAAATTGGACTATAAAAATCATTTGCTCCTCTAGCAAGCACCTTTAACCGATATAAAACAGGAAATATTTTTCTCTGTTTTTCCATTCATTGAAATGCAGGCCATGTGGACATAATTTAGTTTTCTTATGCATAAAAGAGCATGTTAGATAATCAACGTTATTGTATTACGTCACGTTTTTGTGCTCGTCGTTGACCGGAAATGACGTGACCAGTCATGGCGTCCGATAGCCGTTATCACATACGTCTGTATCCATCTTTTTTTCTGTCAGAGAGAAAATTCCGTGGTAAAGGAAGATGGTATGCATCAATGCCAGACTCAAGTTTTCGGTAAGTGGCTTAATACATTGTTATCAGTTACACTACAATTGACTCTGAGAAATTACCATATAAGCGTGAAAGTGTAGCTTTTTTGGGAAGGTCCTCTGGAAGGTCCTCTTGTTCATGGAGAAAGATATCAATGAGACAATACAGTCCAGAAAATAAACTCATCAGTCCATGTGATATAATGAAAAACTTGAGTGCATTTTCACGTTAAAAAGAATTTATAGTTATCATTTCAAACTTAAATAAACTAGAGAATTTTGGCTAACACATCTTGTCTAATGACATGGGATAAATATTAACTGTCAATTACAGATATTCAAACATTTCTCTGATCGCGATTTGTTGTCCTGAGCCCGACGCTTGTCCTGGTCGTGATAAGCATATGATTTACATATTTTTTGAAATTTCCTTGCTTTGATGTCCGTGTGATTTCCCACTTTTTTATCGTCGTTGCACCAGGCAACATAAAACATGCACCACTGGCAAGTCGACAAACACGTCACTAGGCGTGCGCGGTCTGTACAACCCTATAAACGAGGGAGAACTTTCCGAACAGACCCTCACAGAAAGTAAATCAAAATATCTATACTATACTATTTTCATTGCATCTGTCAATAAAGGGTAATTTCTCTTGTTTTCTCCCTTTTCCTCAGTATTCGCTCCTGGGACGACGAGTAAATTATCTGAAGAACAATTAGGTGAAATGAAGATGATCATTCGTGCCACGTGACACGCCAACAATGTATGCTCAGCGTGTATAGGAATCTTACATTATATTCTGTGTAATTTGTTTCCGAATAAAAAAATGTACTTTAAATTTGTAAATTGAGAAATATTTTCTGATTGGTATCTCAGTACGCTTTTCAGTCCACGATTTCGATGAATGCAGCAGCATATTAGCATATGAACAGTTCAACTAACTTACTCTTGCAACATAAAGCTTTAGTTAAGCATTGTTGCTTTACAGTGGTTTTACAAGTCCTTTACATTAACCTGCCTTTGTTTGTTGACTTTCCCAATAGTTACAGGCATTCGTGTATTTACTAAAAAAATCAAGGTTTGTAAATTTGACAGGGTGTACAGCCAAATATTTCAAAACCAATAGGGAATAAATTACGATACGTACAATGTTTCGTTTGTTGAATTTTGTTCTGTCCCTCTAACGACGAACAACTGCATATGGTTGGTTTAGGGAGGGACCAATAAATCAAGATTCACCTTTTTGCTGCCCTCCTGTCAAACTATGGCGTATGATTCCAAAGATATAACATTTTTATCTGCCTGTGTTCACTTTCAAAGCAGTTCTACTTGCTTCTGACTGTACTGAGCTTGACCTATGACCTTCATCTCACTGTTAAGATGGCATTTGTTCGGCACTGTGAGAAGCCTATGCAGCCAACACTTGCGGCGCCCATCTAGTATTGAGGGAGAGTGTTTCATTGAAAAGTAAGACTGAGACACATAAATCACTTTTCCCTTTTCCATTGACACTAAACACTCAAAATCCGTTGATATTTACTCGTTGAGATCAAACTATACTGGAAGAGAACCGATAGCTAGTAAACGAGAAGGTTGCTCATGCGCAAAATTGACGACCACACCTCTTTAAGGGTATACAGTCACATTTAATCCAAATATGCCCATATATGGTCAAAGGGGCGTTCCTTGTATTCAAAATGCCCGTGTGAGGGCGCTGTTTTTAAAAAGCGGCCATCCGCTTAAAATCTGTGATTGGTTAGATTTCTCTTTCCATGGTAACTGTGGCAAAATTGGAACAGGTGACAATATACCTTTAACAGGCAGGAATCCATGATAAGTAATACGTATCGCTTTTCGGGGGGGGGGGGGCCGAAAGGTCAGAGACATGTGATACTAGAGTAATTTAAAAGGAACTACATTCCAAAAGAGCAGCACAAGAGAAAGTGAGGACAACATTGAAAAGGTTACCAACATAGAAATTGGAAAACAGTCAGAGTCGAAGATATGTCCTTTAGCATTATCCGCATGTGAGTTTATATGAGAATATTACTTTGCCCTGTGAATTAACAACCCGATACTTCAATAATATAATAAAGTTTATTTGTATGTTTGTTGAATGATATCAATTTACATGTAGCTTAGGTCTCATCGACTGAATGGTTTCTAGGTTCCTTATAAAATGGACCAAAAAAAGAACAACAATGTTTTCCTTTCGGCTTCACCACTTTACTGCTGACAGCTGTGCTGACGTAATGTACTTTATGTTCACATGGCTATTTGCAAGGATTGTTGCCATGGTCTGACGACATAATTTTATACTTTGTCATCAGATAGCGAATGTTGCAAGGCAAACGTCTATCAAAGTTTGTGATTTTCAAATTGTTTTGCTTCCTTAATGTGCAGTTTTATGATATCTGAGTATTTGTGTTGCAGTTTTAATTGACGTGGCGTTGCACTTGACCAAAACACTTTTGTCAATATTTCTTATCACCGATAACATGGAAACCCCGTCATACTATATATTTTCAGAAATGCAGAGAATCTAAAGTTTACTATGTTAGCAATGGTATACCCTAAGAATGAACGGCGTATGTATTTGGGGTAGAAAAACTTAAAATAAGTATCAATGATAAATATTAATTATTCAAAAACTTGATACTGCTTTATGACATATAATATCTCCTTGGATTTGAGTACATGTGGAAAACTTTGTTTTGCATTATCTATACTCATTCTGAAATGGCAGGGGTAGAAAGACTCAGTCTGACATCAAAAAAGTGATAAAATCATGATGACTGAAATTGAAATTACTCTTATTCAAAATTTATGAACTTTATTGCTAACAAAATTGTCGTTGTGTTGTATGGTATTCAATGAAAATAATTTGAAAATTTAAGCTAATTTTGTTTTAAATATTGAAAGCGGGAGAAGAAAGAAGCCAGAGAATATGTGCTTTGTTGAGACTTGCTTTACACTTCTTTCACAACCAACTTACAACTGCTTGCAAAAAAGTTGAACCCAACAAATATTCCATGCAGGGTCAACAAATTAATGAAAATGGAATTAACCTTTGCAAAACCGGGATTTTAGCAAAATACATTATGTTATGTTAAATGTCACTTTAAATTGCGTCTAATTTTGTCTTCGCGTGCCATGTATTTTCATGTGCATCGCATATACATACATACATACATACATACATACATACATACATACATACATACATACATACATACACAATATATATATATATATATATATATACATATACATATGTATATATATATATATTTATATATGTGTGTGTGTGTGTGTGTGTGTGTGTGTTTGTATCACAAATTACTTCAAGTACAAAGTAATGAATCTGTTACTAACGCTCTGCTTAGCATCGAGCACTGTAATTTCCCACGAGGACATCTGTATACTTCGATATATATATATATATATATATATATATATATATATATATATATATATATATATATATATATATATAGAGAGAGAGAGAGAGAGAGAGAGAGAGAGAGAGAGAGAGAGAGAGAGAGAGAGAACAACATGTTTCCAAGGACCATGATGAAATTCACGTAGTAACGACTTGGCAAACATTGTTCATAGTATTCTTCAATCTACAGTTACATGCTCACAACGCCAAATTATCTCATTACATAAACATATTCATTATCGAGCCTGAAAGAACACCATAGATAAAACCACATTTTATGTTACTTGCATGAGTCTAGTAGATCAGTGAGTTTAACAAAGGACAAGAGGTCAGCTATTTCATACGACTGATACGCGTGCTCGGTATGGTTGTACAGTTTTCGCTAACTGCTCCTTTCTATTAGTGGACGCATCGAATGGTGTATCTAAACTTTTCCAATAGCCAGATCAAAATGACACCGAAGTGTGTGAAATTACCCATGAAGATTCCATCGTTTATGCGCCGACAGATGATTCTCAACTGAGTGAGGCTCTTATATTCATGGATTCTTCGCGATATCTAAACAATATAAAGTGGAACACATAAAACCATCAACTGCAGTTTATTTGCTACAGGTCATTACGTACATCTCCGGTACGAAGTTGCTATAGTAATAAATAACATAGAGACAAACTGTTATTGACAATTACTGATAATTAAGAATTACATTGTTTACACATTTGAGACAAGTATTGTAATGCGTTATTCATTTTAGAATTATAATTTCCTTCAACAAACGAGCACACAATATTAGATACTAAAAGATAATTGCACATGTCTGAGAGGCTTTTCATAGTGTATCGATTTTCTGATTAATTTTTTTCTTTGTATTTATACTACTTGATTGGATCGCGCCGGTCTTCCTGATAATTTATAGACACGGTGTGTGTGGAGAAAGCACGCGGTGATGATGATGTTCCTTTCGTTTTTATGTAAACGCTACGAGTAAGTTCCTTATAACACCCTTCGAAGAATTCCTTGGTAAAAATTGCAAAGTCCCTTTTACAAACAATTTGCAATGCAATGTTGAAAATCAAGATTTATCAAATTGGTTACTTGATTTCAACAGATGAATACGTTTCTCTTTCTCAACATTTTCTGATATCTTGACGTCTTTCTCGAGTTATTATATCTTTTGACAAGGTGCCTCGAAATGCGACGTACTTGATATAATCACTCCGGTAAGGTGCTAGCAAGACCTCATGGGGTATACAAGACAACAGGTGACATTAACAATGACAATAAAAATAGTAATAGTAAACAAAAATATAATTTGTTTATATCCACTAAAGGTATAAGACATGCTACATACCAACATTATGAAAACGGAAAAACACACACTCAATAAGTAATGAATCATCGATATAATATGAAAAAAGTCAACCAGGATAAAACAATGAAAAGAGAAATAAGGAATTAGAGTATTTAGATATCAATTACAAGCCATATTAAGTCTACATTAAGAAGTAAGCAGGCTAGTGGAGATGTAGATTTCAATAGAACTGAGAAGTTCGAGAGAAAAGGGGCAGCAACACGAAAAGTCTATTAAACTAAAATATCATTTTGTACACTGCCTATTTGTGTGTATGACCTGGTTGGCAGACCTGAGATTACGCCGAGGAATCCGAACATACATGAAAGTAATCATGCCAGACAGATAGCAAGGGCCGATGGAATAGATAAAGT
This sequence comes from Ptychodera flava, assembly GCF_041260155.1. Taxonomy (NCBI): domain Eukaryota; kingdom Metazoa; phylum Hemichordata; class Enteropneusta; family Ptychoderidae; genus Ptychodera; species Ptychodera flava. The sequence continues at coordinate 8,284,672 of NC_091944.1, read as the reverse complement.
TGAAAAACAGGCCAATCGCATGATTGATTTGATACTGGAGTGGTATGTATGCCAGCTTCTGAAAGAGATGTAAACACTTCTTGCGACGATACTCTGAACACTCAGAAAGGAGAGAGTTACAAAAATCGATACGTGATGTCACAGAATCATTAATTAACAGCTCTTTTGCTTATAATACAAGTATTTCCGGATGAACGAAATATTGTAGACTGGCATATATAATCAAGAAATGAAAACAGTGGACACTGCATCCTCTAAATCATTTTATATGTAATACCATGTATCCGTATTGTACAGAAAGTCATTTTTTTACCTTTGATAAAAAATAACACATTTGTTAATCGATATTCCAGTCTTATTCGATGATGCGAAGACCAGCTCCCTCTCTTTTGAATATGTCCCTTCCGCGTTAGCGTCGCTCGCTTCTCTGCGCCGATCCAAGAGGACGCTTGAATCGGTTTAACATTGTCCATTTATATAGCTTTACGTCACCGGGAACCTTCAGTGAGTTACAATATAGGGCGATAATTGCCAGCTTAGATGTGAATAGCCATTGTTAACTTTCCTTAAGTTTTCAACCAACACATTTCACTCAGGCTGCTACCAGGGGCTGTTGAAAGAATCAACTAAACGTATTTGTGCAATGTTGATATCTGTTCGTGCTGTTATCGTTCATCAGACAATAAACGGTATATCAAAATTTGTGAGGCGTGTTCTATTCGCGAAGTCAGCACTTATAAGGTTAAACTGGCCGTATGTTGCTGAAAGACTGGATTTCCTTCTTCAAACGTTACCAGAAACCTGAAACAAAATGGAGACTGAACGAAGCTAACATATCAAGATAATCACATGATCACGTCTCAAGCTGACAACAGTATAATAAAGTAAAGCGTGGGAAAAAAGACTGGGAACCCCTTGTAAACAGTTATGGCAGCAGAAGGGGACCAGTCTCGCTTATACTCTCTATGGTAATGGCGACATAATACTGAGACAATTAGAACATGTAATTAGATAAAAGCTGTGTCATGACCGTCCTTTCCTGGACAGAGGATTCTATAATTTCGAACAATACCTCGTGACCTAGAAGGATTAATGAATAATTTCTATCATGGTGATAATGAGATGACATGAATCAGACCGAGACGCTATCACCAAGCCTAGCTCTAAATCGATTCTGGGCGAAAACAAAACGTTCATTACATAAAAACAACACATGGTAAGGACTTTGTTTTGTTAATTCAGGGACAAATCCCAATAGATCTTTGTCCTTTAAAAATGTTACTTAAAGATGATGTCGCGTTTGTCAACGGATTCTGTTGTCGATATTCATAGCACCCAATTATCGACTATAAATGGATGTTCACGCAAAAAACAAAAAACCCCGAGAACAGGACAGCTTTACGGATATTCTATATTGAAGTGTGGCCTACATGCTGCCTTAACAATATAAGTATCTTATTTTATGCAAATTTTAGCTGTGACCGAGTTACTTTACTGTGAAAACTGACCTTGCCCTAACGATTAAAAGAGTCACGTAGGAATAAAATTGATAAGTATTGGAATGTCTAATGATTCGAATATAATACTGATGATGGGTTCGTTCATGATTACATTTCTACTGAGAATTATTGAGTACATTTCACAATCTGGCAAACAGGTCAAGCATATTATCTCATATTTGTGACCTTATCTCAGCGTTCACCTCTCCACTCAACGTAAACTATGAGTCATAATTTTCTATGCCGTAGTCGTTAACGGTTTATGAATAATATGCTAACACGCTCTGAACTGTTTCAATATGAAGAAAATATTAGGCAGTCTAGCACGTTTTATGGAGCTGGTAAACTCCAAAGCGTCAATTTTGCGATCATCGACCGTTTTTAAGTGTTATGCTGATTACGATGCCCTATAACTTTGCAACTTTCTTTCAGTTCTACCTGGCAATTTTGCCTATACTCACATGTACACGCTTTCTTAGTCATTGGACAATCATATCGACATTAATTTTTGTGTTATAAACTCTTAAAATTGACTATTAAAAATTAGACAATTGGCTCATTAGTATCTTGTTATTCAACTTTAGTCAACGTTAGCACTGGCTTAAGGTAGTATGCACCTCGAAAGTGAAAGACTTAAACTTTTGCTCTAACTCTCCTCAAGGAATCGTTCAATCAATCTCTTTCAAAATCAAGAATAAAAATAGGGGGTCACCATGCAAATTTTGGTACCAGAGAAACAAATTACCCAAGATTTACCGATATTAGAGATTCAAAATGGCCGCCATCCCTGTGTTAACTCTATGGAGAAAAATAAAATTTTCGAATTTCGAAAAACTAAGCCGGTGAAAAGTTTACTTTCACCAAGAGCTTTAAAATGAACCCCTACTTGTGGTATATCAGAAGAGAATTGAAAAAGATTGAGAGTCCCAATGTCTGTCCCCGAGATGCGTTCTACCTTAAAACATTCAAGAGTTAAATACTGAAAAGACGGTGAATAAAAAGCTATGTCTTTTATTGTTAATCAATGGCAAATTACTCTTTTCTTTGATGAATTATTAATAATCCATTAAAATGTATTAGTATTGTTGATACAATATCCTCTGACCTATACACACGTAATTCATTTTTCTGCTCCATTTCACGCGAGGTTCTGTCCAAATTTGATTCTTTGATAATTCCTAACGTTTGAAACTGACTTAAGTTTAATCCTTGTATCAAGATAACCGGTTGACAAGTATTAATCTTGTTAGATTACAATATCAAAATAAAATTAACATGCTCGAGAGCTACCGCAAAAGGAAGAGTCAGCTTCTTGTGTAAAGCGGCTAAAACAAACTAAACAGATATTTCAGGTAGTGCAGTTTGACTGGTATTCATGTTGCCCTTATGAGATTTTTTTTAAAAAGGAGATGTCAAAATTTTCTCAATTACAGTGAATTTCAAAATAAATTGGAATTACAACGTGCGTTGGTGATAAGAAAAACGTTTCTGGCGATAGAAAATGACGCCACCTGCATTCATTACAAATGTTCTCCTTCGATAAATTTTGCAACAATTTAACCCAATACGACGTTCACTGTGACACAGTCAACATCGTCAGTGTTGCCTAGCTCCCATTGAAAAACTCACCCGTACGCTAACTGTTAGAATATTCTTTTATTGCCTTTATCACATTTTCCGGTGATGAAACTGCACGGAACGCTATTGATGGGTTTTTCTCGATGTAGTGTGTACGGGTCGTACAACGATATGTGTACGGGTCGGTACAACGATATGTATTTCCTGCACTGAACGTTTTCTGTAAGTGAGAACAGTGGACGTCGTATCGGGTGAAATTGTTGCAAAATCTATCAAAGGAGAACGTTTGCAATGGTTGCAGTTGACGTTATTTTTTATCGCCAGAAACGTTTTTCTGATCTGATCAGAAACTGTTTTTCTATAAAATCGATGTCAGCTTTTGACTTCTTAATGTAAATTTTGTAATTCCTAATGTAAATGTTATAATTCCTTACTATTATGAAGTTCGCTATAAAATCGATGTCAGCTTTTGACTTCTTAATGTAAATTTTTCTCAACAGTTTAGCCTAAGCGATATCAAAGAAAATATTTTAGAATATGACAAAAAGTAATTAGCATCATGGTATATGCTATGGTATATTGTATTGATGTAGAACGGTAAAAATAGTAATATCACGAGCTTAGAACAATGCGATCCACTTTAATTAACCTTTAAATATTTCCCTACGCTCGACGAAGACGACGCGTTTCCCTTGAATGAGCGGCTCAGCTGTTACACAAATAATCAAGGAGCGTTTTACAAGTCTTTTCCAAATTACCAGCCTCAGGCATAATTGGGTAATGTCAAAGGCGCATGTATTATTTAGGCTGCAGAGTTGAATTCGTTCTCGATAGTAGAGGGAAACGATGACATCTCCTCTCTACCAATGACGGCAGTGTCATGGCTGGAAATATCAATTAGTATTTTCTACCCATATCTACCTCATAATTATTTATACTTCACAGGGATGTTTTAATGAAGATTCTGACGATTTCACAATTATGCTGGCTTTGAATTATTCAGTGTCGGCAATATCCTCGTGTGAAATTACCAATATCATTAAGATGCCAGAATAGTTTTCAACTTTTATGAGTTTCTAAACCGGTCTTCAGGCTAAACAAACATTCAACAACATAAATTATAGATCGAAAAAACCACCAAAACAGAAAGATTAAAATAGGGAATAGGTATCATTCATCCTATTGTCTATAGGCGTAAAATGTCAGATGACGGTCTGGCGTGGTTGATAACTTTTCATTAAAGGGCAAATTGCAGGTTAACCCAACCGAGAAGAGTTGTTCTAATGATTAGCCTTCGAGTGAAATCCTGTCTAGGGAATTGAGCCGGCAACGTAACTCAAACAAGTCGTACATAAAGGGCAGCATCCATTTTTCTGCGACATATTCTTCGTGATACGGCATCGCTGCAGGTGGCTCGCTCTTCGGTACTCCACTGAGAAGGGTTTGTGAATATGGCCAGGTTACATCTTATGGTGATGTTGTCAGTTTCGGCTATTGTTTTCTTTATGGTTGTTATGCAGTGCGAGACCAGAAGTGTCCGACAGAAAAGTAAGAGATCCATTTCTTTCCGAAGTACTTCCTTGATATCAGAATCATTTGGTTCCACAATGTTATTGCAAATTTATGACGTTTTCATATCCATCTTAATGAGTCTTTAAATACTAAAAACTAGTATGTAGATCAATAGATGGATGGATGGACGTATCAATGGATGAATGAATGAATGAATGAATGAATGAATGAATGAATGAATGAATGAATGAACAAGAATTAGCTTTACAATTTTATTACACACATTTTGATAGATTTGCGCATGCCTTTTGAGAAACAGGAATCAGGATATTAAAAGGCAAATGGGGAACTCGATGCAAACGCTGTTGCAATAAACGGAACTTACTTCAAGTATGACGCAATGATATCCGTCACTCTTTTCACGGTTTTCAGTGATCATCGGACGCTAGGATATATAGGTACTGAATCAATTATATTTTAGTTGCATATTCACAATGTGCCGTAAAATTTAACACCGCATCATTACATATCAAACCTTTCCATACGATAGTTTCAAAGAATGGCAGTCTTGGAGGACACTTTGTTCTGCATGGGTAAAAACGATTCAACGTCAAAGTTTCTCAAGTGTATGTTGTAAATTTTAAAAGAACACACAGATAGCGATATCCTTTTTGTTTTTTTTTTCTGCGTTATTAAATCAGCACAATTCCTATAAATTCATCGGGAATGATGTGGAAATATTACTAAAATTTATAATATGCTTTTGAATCTCTCTTAACATTTTCATGAGGACTTTGAAGTCTAATTTTAAGTCATAATTAATGTATTCGACTGTCAAGAATCGAAACCTCCTCATCTCGATTGCTTACCAACGGGGCGACTTTGTAACCTGGCATAATGGCAATACTGGTATACTGGTATAAGGACAATGTTTAGCATTCAGGGTCAGCGTCGTGTCAACTGAATGATAAAAATATCAAATTGGAATTCTTGGGTAACTGAATCTTAAACAAAAACACACTTTTTTATACATGTCATTGTTCTACGAGCTTGACCTTGAGTGTGATCAGTATTTTTTTCCTTTATTTTGCTTTGGTGTGCAAAATCAATCAGTAGTATACTCAAAAGGCCTAAAGTAAACTGATTCGATGGTTTTTTCGCTAAGTTGTTGTGACGTTTAAGATATGTGGCTTATTGCATCTACAGAAGTAAGCTAATCATCTCACAAATGTCTTCTTCATGATCAGCGGACTTCGTCTTCACAGCTGTTCCGTTTATTTTGACTAGTTGCACAATTGGCGAAAAGGGGACTTAAATTATCGCTATGTGCAAATCGTTTAGAAGCGAGGCAAAGCTTGCACTTTCGGAAATAACAATAATTCAATAAATATCTTGTTATCTGGTTCCCAAATACCAAGAAAACGTTTAACCAGGTTCACTTGTTGAGCCATATGGACACCGGAAAATGTTTCAAATGTAATCGTTTTGCAGTTAAATATCGATAGCATGTCGTTACACAGCAAATTCCATAATAGAAAAAAGATATATATATATATATGAGTCTTGCGACAGCCCCTGCAGATCATACGACTTTCTACAAATTAATAAGTCATTCAAAACGGTGACTCGGAAGAAGTAAGCTGTGAAGTACGAAACATAAACGGTCAGAAAGGCATGATAAAACCTCAGAGTAAGATAATTTTGCTAATCGTCAATACCAACGACTAGTGAAGAGTCTTTGAGAATACAATCATGTTTACCGTTTGTTGAAGCTCGTTTGTTTCTTACTGACACATTCTAGAATTATTGTTAAATATTAACTTTCCGGCTTATAGGTAATTGCTTTATTGAAATTACGTTCGGGGCTTCATAGATTAACGTTTCAATAATTTATATTTGAAATTGATGACTACAAATATCTTACTCTTAGGAGAGCCATACATCCTCTTTAGTACAAGGCGCATGTGGATGATATACGCACCGCCAGTGAAATGCTTAAAACTTAAAGATTAAACGAAAAGCACGTTAATTTTCTTTGACATCATAAAAAGCTAGGCTAGTAACTATGGTAATTTGTGGCCACATGTAAGTGGAACATGAGTAAGAAACAATAATTCATTTTGTCACATCCAGTTTTTTTCTTAAGTTTAAATAGTGGCGTATTTTGTTGGTACTATAACAGAACGGTCGTTTTTATTATTTTGGCTTTTGTTTTTGTCTTCAGTCACCTTAATGTATATAAAGTAATGTCTTTTTAGAATCACTTTATGGTTTTACTGAGATGACGATTTCCTGCCAGAAGCTTGGGATTGAAGGCCGACAATTAAATAGGCGAGCAAACGTCTCTGTAAAGTTACTGAAATAGCAGATCCATATCTTTCAGCGCGTGTGATAAAGTGATATTTAGATTAAAACTAGAATCTTGAAAAAAGCTGATGTGAAATTACACCATCAAGTGAGGTGCTTCAAATCTTGTCAATGTTTGCAAAAAAAGAATACATCTATACATAATATTGTAGTAACATTTCGTAGACAGTAAACTACTCTCAATTTATCTTTTCCTGAACAGTGAAAATATGGCGAGATGACGGAAGATGTGGTGTGTTGTACCCGCTGGCGAATGGTCTACCGGCAGCGTGTAATCCGTTCGGACAGTCGCCGTGCTGTTCGGCTGCTATGTGGTGCGGCGACTCGTCGAGCCATTGCAACTGCAAAGAATGCATAGATTTCCGCAAGCTATTCGGTAACAAAGGTATGTGAAAATTATCTCGTTTCAAGATCTATAAGCTTTAATTTTCGATGTACTTCCTTGTTTCTTGTTCTATAATCGTATCAAACGTTAGAACCTGTAGGTCCATTGCTAATGTTCACGACTGACTTTTGTTATTTATTTTTCCATTAGGCTAAAGCTTTCATCGTGGCTGCAGTAGACAAGATGTGAAGAATTCTAAATCGGTTTGCTTATAAATCCTTGCACATGGAATACACTATCCGATGGGGCAAAAACAAGATTACGTTTTCCAGATAATAAGTGAACAAATCTGTGTTTCAAAGGAACGGCAGCGATAACTTTCGATATTTTTTCCTCCATCAACTGCTGTTTCTCGATCTACTGCCTAGTGGTCAGCTTGCCAACAGAGTATGAATGCGTGATAAGTATATTGAAATAGCTGAAAACTGTATATTGTTGCAGATTGCATATCAGGACGGCATGGTGGCAACAATGAGGTCAATACACTAACAGGAACTGTATTGACAAGCTGGAAACTGAGCATTTTCAACATATGTCTGGGGGTAGAAAAGGAAAACCAGTTAAGCCACAAATTAAAATTGCTCCAGAGATCGTCGAACGTTACTGCCGCTACCCCTTTAAACGAAGTTAAGATGTTATCTCACTGCATACCATGACCCGTTGAATCTTACGGCAAGGCATTTTAATCATTATTGGAATCAATTCGTAGAAAGTAATTATGTCACTTTCATCTAAGTCATAATGGCCCTTTAATGTTTCATGATTTTCATTCATGCGTTACCATCATTCAAATATTAATGACAAGGCAGATACTTTCATACTTTCAAGCGAACACTCTACTCTGTACAATTGGCTTTCTTAAAAGCGTGGGGTAATTTTGAGACGGTTCCTTTGTTTTTGAACTTGTTATTTGTGTAAATGAAAAGTTGAGAAGGAGAGAACGAATGATTTCCTTTGAAATTGTGCAATTTTGAGAGAAAACTTTAGTAAAAAAATACAGTCAAATTTCAAAATGCAAAGTTATGTCATATTTTTAAAAGAAACTTGAAATATCTGAAGAAAATTCGACCCAATCGCCCTTAAACAATGTTGTACTGTAAAAAATGTCATTTCAGCCAGTATCTTGTTCAGCTAAATGCTAAGTTTGTCAATTCGTTGATTGAAGATGCCGCTAATTTGCTCTGCTTGGGATGTCATTTAGCTAAATCAAAAGCTCGCTGATTGCAATGAAAATCAAAAAGAACTAAGCTTATTCAAAGTCTTTTATTGTAGTCTTAGAGGGCTCTGCTCTTAGCTTGCGTACAGGTAAACCCCCTAGGATTACGTTGATTTGTGAAATTGATCAGAGTTCGGTGCTCTCAAGGGAGCATTCAGTTATTATGGCCGGGATGGGCCGTCAAATCCTTCTTGTGCATCAGTCAAAAGTAATGAACCCCCTACCAATTGCACAAAAAGTTGATGAACCCCCTCTTAAGATAACAAAACTTTCATAACTCCCATATTGCTTGATGAAAGCTGCATTCAAAACTCCTTTGGAGGGGAGAGGGTGATAGAATCCAAGACAAATTCAGATTTTTTTCAAATGCCCCCCCCCCCCTAACAAGCTCACAATGCATTCAAACCTCCCCTTCTAATTTACTATAATTTTGAAATTTCCCTCAAAGGGATTGAACAGAAATTGCTTGTGTGTCCATAGGGTCTATGGTGTGTCGCAATTTTTTGTGAAAACATTTGGGTCATGAAATTTCACACATGCCTATAGAGGAGAGTTACCATTTTTTGCGCGACTATTAGAAGGCAAAATGTGGCAGATATAGTGCTTCGTCCTAAAACATCAAATCATAATACATTGGAGTCTGTTGGGCAAACTATTAATATTTTCCCCATAAAAACAAGCTATATCTGTACATTTAAATATGTTTGATAATTCATGTAAATGTATTTAGCTTGAAGTGGCAGCTAAAAAGTGTATCTGTATAAACAAATTTGATTATTGGATTTCATTGATAGTATTAATTCACTATACATGGTAGTCTATGACAAAACTGTAAATGACCATTTTAAAAAATGTAATACTAGCATTTCTAGACGTTTGATAATTGACATGAATGTACTTGATTGGAATAGAGTGGTTACAACTCGTATGTGCACAAAAAATTGATTTTGAAATTTCAAAGAAATTTTTTTCTCTACTACACATTGGAATCCTAAGACAAAACTGAATATTTTTTCCAATGTAAAATTTGCTATACCCGAAATTTGCAAAACTAAACGTTTGATAATCGGACATAACTGTACTTGATTAGAATTGGATGGTTACATGGGCATATATGTTCAAGAAATTTGATTTAGAATTTCACCTACAATGTAGATTCACTTTGCATGGTATTCTATGAGAACTACACTAAATCTGTGCTTTTATAAGTGTTTGACAATTGATACAATGTATCTCTATGCGTGATTCAAATAGGGTGTTTGAAAGTCCAAGTGTTGGCAACAATTATGATTATTTGGATTTCACCTAAAAGTATTATTTCACTTTTCATGGTCGTCTACAAGTAAACCATTACATATGTAGGTCAATGTAACTGGTCATTTCCCTCAGCGAACTCGATTTACAAGAAGACAAGCCTCACAGTTGCCAAGGCAAGATGTTCATGTGACAGATAATTATACTTTTATTCAAATTTACAGTAAAACGACTTAAGAGAATGAAATCATGCTGCGAATCATTTTTTATTTCCAAGGATGATTTTGAGCACTGAAACTGCCTTTTGGAGGGATGGATACTTACAAAAATCAAATACTCCCTCTGTGCTGTTTGAAAAATACATAACCCCTCTCCCTTTGCAGTTTTGAAATTTAAGAAAATCCCCCCTCCCGGATTTTGCCAGCCCACGACCGGCCGTAATAAGTGAACGCTCTCTGAGTCATGCTAAAATGGACATGGTTGTCGTCAGAGCAATGAGTTTTCTGTTCGCATGGTTCGCTACCGACAAACATCTTTTTGAAGAAAATACATAAAGGGTATTTTGTAAAGTGTGATCCTTCCACGATCATCATAGTGGACAAAAAGGGTTAATTATGCACGAAACGCTTTCTGTAATCCTTGTAACGGTTAGGCTGGTTGTAATTAATGTATTGTACCAAAATATAACAATTTTCTGAACACATCTGAGATCAACCCATCTGATAAGTAAGCCTAGGTTTTCCAGTAGAAATTCTGAGAAAAACGTTTATCAAAACTGTTATTTGACCTACTTGGACGGCATGCTTTAGCATATGCTAATATATGAACTTCTTAATATTGTGAGTAGCGCGATTGTGAACCGTCATTGAAATACCATAACACTGCTTTTATATTCATCAAAACAAAGGTTATGGTAGCATCACCTTCTTGGTCAAATCAAAGACAAGGGTCATCGGAACAGCGGTCAAAGGTCGTATGGGACCCATATGACCAATATAAACACTGTATCAAAGGTACGTTGGCGATTGATGAAAGTTGAAATATGTTTGTCGTAATGTAAATCGTAACATGTAAAAGTTGCAGGTATGCGATTGGGAAGCACCTAGCTATCGAGCATTAAAACAGAATGTATCGTTTGTGAGCAAAAAAGTCGCACAGATGCTGTTCCGACGACCTCTCCTTTTTAACAGTCGAATAATCGTGGGTTTGAAATATAGGTAGAACCATATTATGAATTGACGATAATCAAGTGGTTATTTCTTGTTGCTATCAAAGTTTCAGAACTGACTTTCACCAAGATTTGTCCATAGTATTTATTAACATAGTGTAGTATTTTTAAGTCTTATTCTTTCTCAGGGTATGACGCTGAAAAAAGGCGTTTACTTCAACAATTTCATAAACTTTCTACTTAATCGAATGTAATCCAAGCCAATCGTCACTCTAGGGAAAAGTCATCAACATTTAATAATTTATTCAACGCTCCTTCCAAGCGTAATTTGTAATTTCAATGCCGTCTTTTATCCAATTGTGCAAAGAAGCTGACCTTTTTACAATTGTTTTTACAATTATTTGAATAAAATATCTCTTTCTCCCAACTTCAGCGTATCATAATAATTAATTTCCTTCAATCCAGAATTGGTTGCAGAAAAGCAGTTCCTTTGAGTGGTGAGTTTTAGCACTTTTCCTTTACATTATTAAGATTTTGTAAAAAAGAAAAAGTCGGATGCTCTCTGGACTACTCTTCAGCGCAACCGCAACTTAGTCTTTATTTTTGGTCCCCAAGTACTCCTTAACACTTTTAATGCGATTTTACACGTATATTGTTCCTGTCAAAAGACAGACAATGTAACAATGCGAGACACGAAATTTAAGAAATAGCTCGTTCAAAACACAAAAAATATTGGTACAAGTGTGAAAGCAGCGAAAGAGCGTTTAAATTCACTTGTGTAATCTGTTATGAAATTTTAATATTTTTATATTCACGGTCTTTGAGATAAAAATTACCAAACAGTCACAATCACACTTATTGCCATCGGCGTTGATACAGAGGCGCCCTCACTGCGATGCTGGCAAATTTTATGTTCGAAGCGCCAGACATTAATGTTCATCCATGCAACGAGTATTTTTTAGTATTTCCTGATAAAATGCGCACAGGAAAAGATACCCAAACTCTCAAACTTTCAAAATGCTCTGTTCGTATGCTGATGAATAATGAGGAGTAATAGGCGAACTTTCTGACGTATAATTTGAGGTCGAAAATGTTATTTTATCCCATAGTGTTACATGTACTATAGCCATTTTGACCTTAAAATATCGGTAAAAAATTAATTACTTTGTTTGTTTGTTTTATCTCAAATTTCCACGATAAACCGTTATTTTTTTCATACATTTACAACTTCTCCGATGACAGTTTCAGCAAACCTTCAAAACTTTCTCTTTCGAGATGATTGTTGATCATGACTTACCAAAATTGATTAATGGACATGTAACTCTAGCTGTAACATGACCTTGACCTACAGCAGTCCTTATAAGGAGCAGTTTATAAATTCCTGCCGTTCATCAATCAGCTAGGGGTACCGAGACAGGTGTTAACAACAGGTAAAACTACTGTGCTTTTAATAATTCAACCTTTGAAGGCAATGTGTCACAATAACTATAAAATTGATACAATTGCAATAAGTAAAATTTAATATCTGACAGTGAAGTATTGTCAAAGTTCCATAAAGAAAAAAAGTTTTGTAGAACCGTGAGCAAAGAAAAAATAAAAAACAAATGCCCAATTGCCCTCTTTGGTACATCTTACGTCCTCTTTCGTGATCATTATAATGGTTTAATTGGCAAAGGTAAAACTTGAAAGCTTATGACTGTTGAAAATTCAGAACGACAGGCTTTGAGTGTCGAACGGCATCGGCCGTCTAGACATCCCAGGATCCCAGCAAATGGCTTTATATAAGGGTATTTTTAATCTCCTTGGCAGCTTCTTTCTTCAGCGAAATTTGCTATCGGATATGTGGGCTTCAGCATGAGGACGACGGTTTGGTTGCACAATCAAAACTTTATACAGTGTCGTTCATGTGGAAAATTGTTAGCAGAAGGGGCTAGCAAGTGTGGACAGTGGCAAAAAATGGCTGCCGTGTCATCATTATTTCAACAGTGCACATTTATCATTGCGATGTCATAGGTATTAACCCTTTGGGAGCTGTAATTTTTTCCACCAAAATAAGGTGTAATATTTTACCATTTTTTATTACTTTTCCTGTAATTTTTTTTGATAATTTTGAACAACATGGACATCACATTTCATTGGCTACAGCTTTTTATCAAAAGTTTGGCAAAAAACTTTAAAAAATTGACTGGGGTATATTTTGTAAAGGCGACATAAACTGACTTTGGCGCTCAAAGGGTTAAGACTGTGACTGGTATTTCGACAGCGATATATGTAATTATGAAAAAGTGACATGAAAAACCAAAGCTCTGCTAGCCATTTTCAACTTTAGAAAACAACCTATTTGTGATCGGTTGTTGTACGGAAATTCAACATTGATATGCATCGAGACTGACGACATAGATCGTTGACGAGTATATTCTGAGCAGATCTTACGATCACATGCTTGACGTTCAGATCCAATCGTGGTGCCCTCACACATTCGTGCAGTATTTACGATCCCATATGCGCAGGCCCAGTTGCTCGGCCAATACTTTGATGAAGGCGCTAAAAGCGTCTTTACACAACAAGCGTACTCCAAAAATTATCGTCTGCGCTGTAAAATTATTCATAAATGGAAGTCTGTGCTGTTAAATTCTCCATCTCTACGAACATGTTTTTAACGCGAGATAGCGAGGGTAACATTGTAGTGAATGTAATTGAAGAGTATGATACCGAATGTAAAACGCCTGGTGATATCATAGAATTTATCAATCAACAAAGGAATGCGGCTTCTGTTACATAACTCGATATCACATTTAAACGATAAATGACTTTGTAACTGTTAGCGTTGCATCCCGAAAGGTACTCAACATCATTTTAATCATATTATGATACTACTATGCCACTGGGAATGCAACCGTCCTTGGATAGGAATTAACCGAGTAATGAACGAAAGTCTGATGCCGTGAAGAACTGACCTCTACTACACCGCAATAGCCAAGGGTAAAAACAGAGAAAAAGAGTGCTCAGCCTTTTGTAGCGTCATAACATAAGCTGAGCGGGAATGATGATAAGAAGTACCGCAGCTGCAGGTGTGCAAACTAATCTGATATTTTATTGGACACTACAGCATAGATACTTTGCAGATGTGTCCAGACGAATAGATGATTGATTGCTCAACAAAAGCCCTTAACTGAAACACTGTATCAAGAAATTACATAGAGTAACGAAGCTCAACGTCGATTATACGAATACAGAAATTGATATAATTATTTTTACTAATCAAAAGCTAATGTAATGTAACAAAAGTCAATAACTAACGTGATAAAATTTATTATGATACGGTGATATGATTAATTTTACAGTGATCATTCATGACTATAAAATCTTATTTCAGAGTATTTGGTCACAATATGGGTCACAGCGAAGACGACAAGCTTAGATCGCGTACCGTAAAGTCTCGTGATATTTCAACAGCTGTGACTGTTCTGATTCTAAAACTGTGTCGAAATTCCTCGTGTTCAACTTGTTTAAAAACCTATTTGTAACGTCCAGACCATTGAGTTTTACTCAAGATCCGAATTCATTCGGCGACAGACCATTTCATTTTGTACAATAATTCTATATTGTGTTGTTGGCTGTGCTATTCATACTCAGCAATTCAACATACTCTAGGAAGAATCACATGAAAATGTGCTTACCAAAGATATATCATTCAATAAGATTCAAAGAATATCGAAATATGTTTATTTAATGTTGAGATTGTAAATTTCAATAAGTTGCAAACATAATAGACACAGTAAGGCACACAATTTTCTTTTGAAAAAAGATGAATGGAACGACGTCTGCTTGGCCGATAAAATTACCTCTGCATTACTTTCAATGAGACTTTTATTGCCATGTGGTCTCTTTAGATAAACTGCAAATGAACAATAAAAATTTTTTTTGGTATCTTTGAGAAAGATTAAAATACCGCAACATAGCATACAAGGCAATCACTGAGAACAGTAGATAGTACACGTTAGATACTACAGAACGAATAGCATTACACAAGATAGCAATTCTTTTAAAAGGTTGTTCATTCGAATGGTCAATGTATATTGATTTTGCAAAAAAATCGTTTGAGTCGAAATAGAAAAAATGGAACATAAAATTAAGTATCAACCTTCGAAATGACATGCAGCAATATAATTTCATTTTTAAATATGCATTAAAAATGGCGGCAAAGCTAGAACACGCCATCAGAGGTGTATTTGTAATGGATTTGTAGCAGCTTAATTCTTGAAAAAAAACAACATGTTTTGGAATGTAAAGTAGTGTGCTGCAGTGTGGTGTAATGTGCCTAACACTGAACCAGATACTGTAAGATAATGTATGATTCTGTTGTATGTGCCCTCTAATGTTTGTACACATAATTACTTGTTATACGCCACTGCCATTAGCATCTCGCTTCAAACATGCAAGCATTCCTTCCAGCTAGACAATCCTGGTAGCATCCAGCTGTAGCTGCAGTTTCGCTGTAAAAAAAGAAGAGTTATCAGTCAATTAAAACATGTTGTCCTTGATCACACCCCCATGATGCCATTTTTGTATAATCAAAACCCTGAGCAATAAAACTTCATATAGAATTGTTTTCAAAATTTATCACCTCCTGTACGCTCTTTGGCCTTTGTCCAAATCTCCAAGTATATATGATCTCAGAACATACGCGTAATTAGCTACATTGATTTTAGCTTTGTGAAGTGCGTGCATTTGCACCGCGTAACGGTGACAGGTGTTTCCTCTCCGTTGAACTTGTTCCGAGGAGCGTTAGATTAGAATTGTTAGAAGCGAAAGGGTTTGATAAATACAATTTGAGGGACAGCCGATGTGTATTCGTTGACTCCAGAGATATGAGGTGTTCATGTTGTGTCTGGGTGCAGAGTCATGCGCCCTCGACGTTCCCTATGGGTCTCTGTGCTTGAGATGAGACGAGGGACAAGGTAAGGAAATATTTGCCAGACATCGTATTTATTGTTTACAAGTTATCATGAAAAGATGTGATTCAATTTTGTATCGACACACTGTATGTTTCGCCGAATTTCAGAGTTTAGAGAAAGGTACGTTATCGTAAATACGTCAGTACAAAAATGTGAGTCTACTCACCAGTGCATGGGAAAATAATTCGAAAAGGACCAGTCGACCTCAGATTTTTGTGAATGTCATCGAGCGAGATGCGGAATTCCAGGAATTCGGATAAGGCACAAGCAGTATTTTTTGACATTTTCTATTCCCTGCGAGAGTAAAGAGCAAAAACGCAAACGAAAGAAGGGGGTCTCGGTGGAGGCAAAATTCATCCAACATTGTAAATCTGACGGTTAATTCTGAGACATGTAAGAATGCCACGGACGATGCATTCTGCTTCCGATGAACTCTCGATAAGCTACAAAAAAAGACAGCTGGATGCTACCAGGATAGAGAGATCCGGAAGGTCTAGCGGGAAGGACTGCTTGCATGTTTGAAGCAGAATGCTAATGGCAGTTACGTGTTAAAAGTTATGTCTTAAACTTAATTTGGAAAGCGAATCCACTCTACTGTCTCCTTGATAATTAATAAGACATGCATTTTCGTTCTCGAAGATGTCAACAGCCATCCATGTCACTTTGTTGACTTTTTCTCCTGAGAATTCAAACACAATGCCGTAAGTCTTCATGTAAGTCTTTATGTAAATTTTATCACGATTCTGTCATTAGCGGAAAGTTAGTGATGGGTAGTTTTCAGAACAGTCATGGAGACGACGCTACATGCGGTAACGAGAAGTGAAAATCATAGAAATACTTTATCGTTGAGACATGGTTTACGATTCTTATTGGTTTTTCTTGGGTATGATCGATGGTAGCTCTCAGGTTTCACATTATGTCCGCTCACCCTCCATGATCACATTCAACAGTTAATTACAAGATTAATGGGATCACTCATTTATCTCAACTGCTCAAGTGCCACTGAAGTGAAATCATAAACCTAATTCTCCATTAATGTTCCTAGATTGAACCATTCTTCGCAGGTGAGCATGTGTAGTTTAAAGAACGATGCGGTTGCAGAACAAATGTCTTTATATTCGCTTACCGGAATGGCTCTAACAACTATGAGATTTTCGGTCTGACAAAGGTTATATAAGAGCATGCACGTAGGATATCCTATGTATGTATGCACCTCTGGGCTTGAGTTACAATTTATTTGTGGGGGGATTGTTCCAAAGGCTTCAAGATATGTTAGAAATGGTAACGAGAATGAAGGAAATTTCCTCATATTTTACGCGATATCGATAAACACTTCGGAGATGGTACATCGGGGGAAACCCTTACCCCTTCATGTACACCGGGGGGGGGGGGGGGTCCGACCTTCGAAGTAATATCTTGCCTTTGTTCACGAGGAAAATTGCGCCACCACTTGTGTGTCAACTTTATGCAACCCCGGAAACTCTGTGGTAATACCGATATACAACGGCCTCATGTACACAGTAATGTGTGCTCATTCTGAGAGATATCTATGGACAAAACGTCTGTTTGTCTCGCCCTACAGTCCGCCGTAGATCATACCATGTTTAAAACATACTCCCTTCTACATGTACATGTATGTACGCGTGTTTTCTGTCGGACGACATAAAATGAACATTCTCACTGACCTCACTTAATGCTCAGAGGCAACCTCGTAACGGCGTTAGCGTAAATGTTATTGTAAAATCGTAGAAGGATGCGGGTTGATACAGTAAGCCGAAAAAATCAAACACAAAAACGAACAACAACAACCACATCATCATCATCATCATCATCATCATCATCGTCATCATCATCATCATCAACAACAACATCAACAAACACAACAACAACAACAACAACAACAACAACAACATCATCATCATCATCATCAACAACAACAACATCATCATCATCATCATTAACAACAACAACAACCAACAAAACAACAACAACAACAACAACAACAACAACAACAACAACAACAACCGTAAGGTTCCGTTAACATGCCGTCAGGAAATTGAATAGGTTCGTCTTGACATTTATGCCTTAGCTTGTTTATTTTTACATGTAATTGGATGCGACTCGTCACTAATTAGCGAAAATTGGCAAAAACGACAAGGTTTTCAAAACGCGATCAAAGTTTGTAATGGTAAGAAGCTTTTAAAAAGTTGCAGGCCGGGTTACCGAAAAGGTGCAAATATGCATATATGAGGCCTAATGCCGATTAAATTTATATTTTTTGTGTTTTAAAGGGACAAAGTCGGCCGTTTTTCATGAATTTTGTTTGATACGAGATACTACTTATATTGTTTGACATGTTGAAAGATACTGAATGAATGGTTGACCATGAATATATTCGTCCCGCTTACAGACAAATTAAATGAAACCATCGCGAAAATGAATTAATGGTCATGACCATTAATTCATTTCCCCCATGGTTTCAACCTAGTTTTACCCAGTGTCATGGATTACGGATGGGTATGATTGCGATTATTTTACCTAACAAGTTCAGAAATCGAAGATTTTGCATTAGCTCACAGAAAGCAGAGTTAACACAACCCGAGCGCTCTAAAGAAATCTACACTACTGTTACACTGAACTACTACAATATGACATTTGTCACGTATAGCTGCCACGCTTCGAATGTACTGAACGTGGAGCATCGCCCATCGCTATTCTCTGCACTGTCTCTCAACAGAGGGCGTGCTTTGTCTTGGCGAGACCTCCAGAGGCAGATTAACGTAATTTCAGTAATTTAACCTGTATACGCCGATGCCCTGTAAACAGGTCCAGCCTCACGGTGGATGATAATAGATTTGAGCAAAACCATACTGATAAAGAAATTAACTGGCTGAGACTGGCGTTGACTGGGTTAACGCCAAAACGATCCACTTCACCGAGAACCTCCAAACTTGAGCTTTGTAAAGTTCAAGCCCAGTCACTGCTCAAAAATCTCCACACCTTTTCTGAAGTAACTGCGCTGTAACAGCAAGCATTCAGAAACCTCTCCGTGTATGCGACGCCCAAAGAAGCCTTGGTTTTAAATCATGAAAAAATGTGACAGCACCCGGATATTGAGTCCTTAAATTTAAGTACACCGCATGCCATCCGGGATCATGACACCATTGTCAACGGACCGAGTAGTGACACCCATAAATTTTATACTACTACCACAAACCGGATTCTATGAATTACTCCCGCCAGGTGAAACATGGGTGAGCTTGGCAAAGAAGCTATAGCTGGTCCTGAACAGTTCATTATGCGACTGCCCTCAGGCGAGACGTACACGACGCGGACATCCGGACTTCAGAGAAGCGTAATCCGAAAGATTGCCCTATCATCTCCGAATATATAATACAACATGACAGAGGGGTTGTTTAACTCACATTTTCCCTCTAGATATGAGAAGTGTAGTCCTATAGTCTCATTAAGGGACACAGAGGTAGGATGTCGTCCGATATCCACTGCGAGATGAGGTCGACTGAAGTCTTTTTACATGTAATTGCACCATCCTGCGGTACTCTCGTCAAAATTAAAATATGCAAGGGGACAGTGACATCCATTCACAGCTTCAAATCCTCTACGAGTTGTAAGCAATCTTCCTTTTGTCCTTAAGTTTTTCTCCTCCCCCTATTTTAAAAACGAAAAAATTTCCTAATGGCCTTCTCCCCGTTGCAAAAGAACACCCTCTGCCATCCCTCACTGCGAAAATACCTACTGCCCTTGCCTTGAAAAAACCGTAAAGCAACCTAATATTAATACCTGTTCTTTCTAACGAGTCTTTTTTTTTTGAATTCCCAATGATACACTGTAGGTGAGCGAGAATAGCCCATTGATAGTAAAATTTCAGCTTGTCATTTGTCCTTCCTGCGCCCGCTGATGCGCGAAAAATGCGATCGACTTCTTAAACCATGAAAGCTCTCAAGAGCTGTGTTTTTAAACTGCCTCTGAAAAATGGGTTGACTTGCTGAGCCGGCTTGCAACATGATGAGTTAAATAAGAAATTATCATGGATGGATTTCTGCATATTTACCAAAATTGCTGTGGTTAGGCTGACGACATGGTAGCAAATTATTACTGCATGACCAAGTTTCAGAGATGACACCGGTCGCAAATAGCGTTATTGTGTCGGGGTGTTCTTGCTGATTATGGCTTAACCTGCAGTGTTGAGGTTGAATCTCTTAAAGCGTACATAACCAAATCAGTAAGAACCTTAAACATGTCCACCCTAATGCCCTGTACAACATATTCACAATCATCGCTGGCGAATATCACTTTCTTGTATAATGTATAATGTCAGGAAACTGAGAAAATATATTTACTTGAAGAAGTCACCGTAGACCCAAACTTTCCAAAGCTTTCTTTTATCAAATTATGAACATAGGATTCATGAAAGCTCTGTAAGTTTGTCTATAAGGCTGTGTGGCTTAGAATATAAGACATGAATATCTCTGAAATGTCACGGTATTCGTTTATGTATTTAAAAATTATTAAAAATGTTTATTTAAAAGAACGCTTTATTTTTCTTTGTTTCCTTCTTCAGGTAGTACACGCCTCAAAAGTGAAAGACTTAAACTTTTGCTGAAACTTTTCTAAATGAAACTTTCAACCATACTCGTACGTTCTAAATGAAGAATATAAATTTGGGGATCATTGTGGAAAGTTTGGTGATAGATAAACAAAGTAGAGTTCCTGGTATTTACAGGCGTTTTAAATTCAAGATGATCTTAGTGTGTTAACTTTATAAGGAAAAAAGTAAAATTTTCAGTTTTTGAAAAATTAAGATATCAAAAATCAAAAATATATGAAAAATATAAAATATGAAAAATCAAAGTTTTCCTTACTTCATGAGCTTCAAAACTGGGCTCCTGCAAGTGGTAAAGTAGTCTAGATTCTAGTTCGTCCGCTTGCCTCCGTACCAAGGTGGGTTGGAGGTACGGAGGCAAGCGGACGAACTAAAATCTAGGCTAGTGGTAAAGCAGAAGAGAATCGTTAAAAATATGACAGTCAGACTGTCTGTCTCCGGGGGCGTATTCTTCCTGAATCTTCACCATGTAGCGTATTTGTTTGTGAATAGTTATCGGGCCATCTGCATTCAGCAGCTGTCCCCTCCCCCCACCCGGGGACATGTAAAGTCGGATTAAATTGTTTTAACCTTCAGCTTCTTTTAGAAGCGATATCATTCCATACCATGTGTGAAAAAAACCCCGCGTCGGATCAGAAACGGAAGCAAATGTTTGGTCAGCCTCTTTGCAGACTGAAAAGAACACTATCTGAATCGAGTTTGCATGCTTCGCTTAGCAGCAAAGCAATATAGACACGACTTAAAATCAATCTATATGTATATTAGACTGTTTGTCAGATGGTTGTTCTAATACACTTCTTTCTTTACTATCAAGTCGGTGTTTTTGTTGTACACTTTCAGGCACCCATGGTATAGCCTATTTAACTTCTGGCGCTTCGTGTCTGATGTTTCTAATTTGTATGGCGTTGCTAAAAACAAAATTTAAGCATAAGAAGCAGTCATCTCTTAAAATTCGAATGTTTACTTGTTTTTATTTTATGTCGGTTGATGCCTGGCGGTTAGAAAAGTGATATGTGGCGATGTTCTAACATAACTGGGCTGTTGTTACTTGATAGGCACACGCTAGCTATGAGGTCAAAATTCCATCGCACCTGCAATAGAGCTGAAATTACAAAACTCATTTATACTGTGAACCCGCTAAGCAACAAATGAAGACAAGATTTCATATCATATTTCAATTGAGGGATTCGGTTCTTGAATCTTTTGTATTTGCAATGACAAGTATCAGAGATGAAAGTCCATGTTATTAGTCAACTGTGAACGATTCAACGACTCGAGATGTCTCATATTTGTTCGCAACATCTAGTTAGACGAAATATTACGCTCCGTACACAAGTCGGCGAACTATGTGTTTCTACAAAGTGACATAGGTGATGAGAAATAGACAAGCATCAGATGCTGTTGTTGTCGTTTTGCATTTGCTAATTCTTTGAATTCAATCCGATGCCAAACATCCTGTGTGTTCTTGCAACAAAAGACACCTTACAATAACTTTCAGCACTGATAAATCACTCGTTGGAAGAGTAATGGAAGTGTTCGGGCGAAGAGACTGAGACATTGCGTTCAAAACGCCATGGCGCTAGCACAAGCTGGAAAGAAACGATCTATTTACCCTTTGATGTATGGAAGAATTAGTGTAGGCGGATGTAAAGCACGCCCGTTATCTGTTTTGTTTACTTGCTGCTCGACAGAAAGTATTTCTGCAAATCATAGTGAATTGTACTTTTGTAGTCATTAAAATAATTATCATTTTTTGAAAAAAAACAACAACATTTACATCCATCTGTAACATCGTTATGATACTTCTGTGAAAGAATTTTGTATTCGCCCTCTGCTGGACAGTTAGCGCATCACAACCCCTTTTTGTTCGCAAAACCGTTCACGCATGTCTAGACGTGGTCAGCCCTGATACCCTGGGGGAAATAACGAATAACTGCCCACTCTGAACGGGAATGTACCGTGAAACCCGCGAGACATCGTAAAAGAGGCCAGGTGTTGTAAGATAATATTTTAAATTAAAAGGTGATAGTTACCAACACAAACGCTGAAAGGAACGAAGGAACTCCGATAAAACTTTATGGTCGATTACAAAATTTTCTTTTACACGTTATATGCATGGGAAATAACGAAAAGAATGGTGTTGCAAGGTTCAAGATTTCACGGCACAGTGAAGATATGAGCTTATTGGCGTTATTCCGCCCACGGATCTCTGTGCATGGTGGGAATGTAACCGTGCTCGTCGGATCTGTGAGTTGAAGGGTCAGATGCTGTAACTTTCGATGGTGGTTTTCTCTGTTTTGGTTTTCAAAGAGCAAATGCAGTTTGTTTTTCTACTCCCTAAACATGTTCAGATACTCCGTATTCAACCTGTTGCTGTGTTCTTGTGTAGACTGCATGGCTATTGTTATCAAGAGAATTTTGGTCAAGACTTGGATTCAAATGTTTTAACAAATGCTAGTGCACTTTATACACATAGACGCTGCACAGCATGTTGACAAGCTAATTATTAGGTATTTCAAGATGCTTTGGAGTGTAGAGAAGGAGCTGTGAATTAAAATAGAAAACAGTGAAAATATTATCAAAAGTTGCAGCTACTGGCTCCTTAAAACACAATCGCACCAAAAACATATTTAGAATTGTTTGTGACAGCTAAATACTATACCTCATTAATTTACTTTCAAGTCAACAACGTTACTTCCAACTTTGTCAGCCGAGGGAGTTTATCAGGGCAGGGACTCACTACGCCAATCTAACAAGACCGTGAGGACCGGACTACGGGATACTTCAGTTAGATGGACCACATCACCAGATCTGGATAATATGATTTTTAATTGATAATTATATCAGTAAATGTTGCGTACAGATAAACATCTCGTTTTCTTTCTTTTACGCCAGTGATGTTTAACAGCTTTGTGTAGGCACCGTGGGGCAGCAGTTAGGGTACCGTGGGGTAGGGGTTAGGGTATCGTGGGGCTGGAGTTAGGGTACCGTAGGGCAGGGGTTAGGGTAGCGGACTAAACTGTAGGAGGAGGAGGAGTTCGAGACTCTAGTACCGTTCAGCAAGGTACTTTACTCCTCTTTGCTGTAATGGGTAATGTGTAGCTCATCATGTAATTAGGCTTTCGCCTGTTGGGTGATGAATTGAACTAGAATACAGAAGTCTGTGTAAGTTAGATCGACTCTTACAACATAATGAGAAGAATGCAGGCATCAGTAATCTGATATTATAGCTTTTAACGGTCACCCATGCCCCAAACGCACCAAACCAAAACTTACTTTTGTTCAAGGTTCCAGTCGTCTGACTTTCGGTAAATGATTGCGAGGACACAAAACAGTTTATTTCCGTCCTATTATATTTGAACGCCAACGCTACTAACGGTTCAGGCTAGACCAGTAGAGATACATCTCGTTTGAACATCCGATGTCCGTTACGAATAATTCCTACTCAAATCTCTTCCATTTAGAGGTTTCCAACTTTTGCTGTTGGTATTTTCATCGCAACTATCTCGTAGACTATAGCTTGGAAGTTTATCAAGTTCCGCTATTGAGTAAAAATAGAGAGGCTGGGAGGGGGCTAAAGAAGGGACTAAGATGCAGACAAACAGACAGGGGTGCGTATATAGAGGTGGAGACTGAGAGGCAGAGATATAAACATAAACTGAAATGAGAGGAAAAAAATGACACGGACGGCATTTCAAAATAATCATAGGAAATCTATAGTGGGTCGTTCAGGTTATGGTTAGGTTTAGAAGTACACAGCTTCAAGTCACTTACGTCAGATAAACAATAATTCGTGTCAAAACATTTGCTTCCACTATTCATCACTCGTGTTCACCGGAGGGTGAAAGACTAACGATATTTAACGGTTTTGTCTTCTGCAAACAGGAAATAGGTGAAACAATTATAAAGAAGTCCACATCTAGTGATGGCCACTATCCATCAATTTGCTCATAGATATTAGAGAAACTGTCTATGATTCACTGTACACAGTCGAGGAATGTAGCAGTTTTTTGTCATTGTTTTCTATTGCCAATTAGTATTGATATCGAAACGCAACGAGATAGAATTACTGTTTATGATTTTGTAACTCAAAAAACATATGTGTCGTGTGGTATCACCGTGCAGTGGGCTGTGGGCACACTCAGTACCTCCCCTCCCAACTGTCTGGGAGTTTGATACTAAAACCGCAATGAATTCTGCAATTATGTGTCCTTTAGCAAGGCATGCATTTTGTTCTCCTTTCCTTTTATTTTGATCTGCTCAGAAACAGCGGGAACCTGATGGCTTCGTTATAAGCCATTTTCAAGTAACCAAGATGGAATTGCAATTAAGATTTGGTCGTATAAGACGTATTACAGTATTTCAAAATACAGCTTCCTTAAGGGAAGATGAATATATGTGAAATATTAGCAATGTCTCATTACGCAAGGTAGAGAATTTCTGTATGATCACATATATGCAGGGAGCATGCGCACTTCTGAATAGTGAGGCTATCCCGTTATCTTGCTGCGCGCCACACACACTTACTACCACAAGTAAAACATTCATACGTTGTTTAGGCATTGTGTTGTTCATCATTATATCTTTGGGCGAAGTGATCAAATGTGAAACTATACTTGCCTTGCAAATTTACTGAAAATTGGAATATTTGACCAAAAAAATTTGCAGCTAGCATGCTGAGTTTAAAAATATTAAAAATTCAGGTTGGACTAAAAAGGTATAATTTAGGGTTAGACCATACGCATGCTGTGCGAATACTGAAAAAATAATCTGTATTACACAAGAAAAACCCATGTCCTAGTTCTGATCTTCCCTACAAAGATCGACTGTTAAATCCCGTATATCAGAAGTAGGACCTATAATTCAGATCTCCCCTGAAAAGATCTCCTCTTCATTCCCATATGTCAGAAGTGGGATCTTGTCAGCATCGAACTCAAACACCAAAAATAAATTCCATCGCCGAATCTAAGCATCGTTTCTGCAAGAGACATTTGATGAGAAAGCCATAATTGTCTAAACTCCTTTCCCTCCCACGCACACAGACACATGGACACACAGACAGACACAGATAAACAAAGCGTGTGGCGTGTAGTGGGTGTTAACGATCAATACCTAAGCATCAATCACTGTTGCTTGTTGATGTTAAAAGTGCCGTGCTAGCGCTGACCAAATGCGGGTCGTGAGAGTGAAACGCTTTTCAACCCTCGTGTAAATATTGGTCAAGGACATTCGACCGTTACACTCACAGTGTATGACATTCTCTTTTAAAAATGCATCATTTGACATTATGCAGAACGTCACAGCCAATGGGTATCCGTTTACGCATGCGGGCTACTGTGCACTCGTCTTTTCAAAAATATCCTCTTCTGAATCGGTATGACGTCAACTGTAGCATGAGAGCTTTAAGAGCATTTTTCACCCTCTGTCCAGTCTAATTACATGGCCTTAGCAATCCGGATAACGAAACACCAACGGCTGACATCTTAAAATCATAGATCTACCTCCACCGATAAATGGTTCAATCATTGACTGGAAGACCAGATTTGGCACACTTTCCAAAACAAATATTTGTTCTTAACACACGTTTTCGACTTAAGGTCGAACGTACAAACTATGACCTCGGCATTTTTTTGTTGTGAGAGTTTGGTTACTGGTATGAGAACTCTTCGGTTGCCAAGAAACTTTCCTTACATCGAACTGAGCCGAAGATGAGCAAGGGTTATTGGGACCCTCGGAGACAAACAGGGACAGGCAACTTGGGTGTAATTCTTTTGAACGTGATAATTTTAGACACTGATTGATAATTGTAGACCCTCTTTACAAATTTGATGGATACAGACGAAGTTGTTTTTTGTGTCATCAGGCCAAATTTCGGGGAGGCAGATTACTCGCACACTATTTGACTAGATAAACAAAACGTTTACTTTATATTGTCGTGGACCAACGTTCATTCAATAACAACCATCTCTACGATGAGAAAAGGCTGTTAGAGACGGCTTGATAGACAAAGAGAGATGAATGAAAGCCAAGGTCTAAGTCCCAATGTCCCCCCTTCCGATGACGTCACTATCCTTATCGACGGTTTTCGATGCCGATGAAAACATAAGGTATCCTAGGCGTCTTCAAGCTATCAATGAATTGGAATAATGTTGTTACTAAAATAGAAGATCCATTTCAAAGATGCACTGCCTGTATTTGATGCAGAGATTTGTAGTTCGGCAGAATTGTCATCATTTTACGAACATACATTTTTAGTACATCGTTTTGACAAACAAAATATATTTCTTTTCTAATGCTGATTCTGTTTATGCCGACACGAACCATAGCACACTGTCGTCTTCTTTAATAATATCACTGCCATCATCATCATCATCATCATCATCATCATCATCATCATCATCATCATCATCATCAAATTATTGGATGTGTTAAGGACATAGTTGCCTCTATAGATATTAACGGAAATTACAATTGATGCAGTATAATAGTGATTTCACACCTGCCCGTTTGTGTGCTTCTACATTGATGCACACTCTAGTTTTTGCCGAAACCTAACTCGTCCTCGGCACTGTACTTCTCGGATGGGGGAGGGTGATGTTAAATCATAGGCAATACTCTATGCTGACACAGTTCCTTTTTCAGATGAGTCTCTTGTACTTGTAAGCAGTAAAGCGGTACTGAATACTCGTTAATATGTAACATGCAAAGTGGTCTGTTTTCTTGCCTCATTTGCAAATTTTGTTTTTATACTTTGTTTCGCATTGAAATTCCGGATTTTCTTTATCATAGGTGGATTTTCATGTACGTCACATCTTGCATTGTATTATTGACTAACATTGTGCTTTTTTACAGAAACAACAAGTATTTATACTCATGTTGCCCTTGTTAATTCAACCGTCCTCTCAATTTATCGGGTTTTTTCCTATGTCATCACTGCATTTGAACAATCGCCTTTGCAGTTTTTTCCACTTTTTGCTGCAGGGTTTTTTCCAGTTTTTTTGCTGATCATCCTATTCTCTCCAAATCTAGACATTAGGGATAGATCATAATATGTCAATATTTATATTTTTAACCCGTTTGTCTTCTTGTTTCATAACACTGCGTTTGATCATTCTACCAGTTCAGTGAATAACCATTCCTGTTCGTCTAATCACTATCAGCGCTTGGTCTGATTTTCTTTAAAGTAAAATTTGCTAGATCGTCTTATCAAACCGGTTAAATATGTACAGTTCTATTTAGGATATTTTAATCTTAGACGTTCATTTGAAAAACGAAATCCTCTTCTTGAATTTTGAGTTTCCCACCTTCAACAGTTGGCACGGCGTCGCTTCAAACGTAGCCTGTCTTTAACATGTCGAAGACCAGAATAATTTTGAAAAAGCCGTAAAATTTTACTGAACCTTAACATCATCAATCTTAATTTACTGGCATTAACCTGCATTAATCAACAACTGACATACACTAATTTTTATGAAGAGATAATTGTAGACCCGTTTCAAATTTCCATGAATATAGATTAATTGTTTTTTTGTGTCATCGGGTCAAGTCTTATAATGACAGATTTATTGCACACTGATTGGCTAAATTGCAACATGTCCACTTATTGCCGTAGACAGATGTTTATTTCACAATGCCACCCTCTCTCAAAGATGATGGAGCGCTGTTAGGAACAGCTGGTTAGATAAAGCCAATCTTCGAGTCCAAGTTTCCCTCATTCCGATCACACCATCGACTTTATTGTCGGATTTCTATGTAAAGGCAAACACAAGATATCATCTTAAAGTTATTCATACACATGGATAATTATATTTCCATATTTGAAGATGGTTTTCGAATAAACGCCCTCTGTCTTTGGCACGGAAATTTGTAGTCCGGTATAACAGTTTTCAGGTTATGAACATATTATTTAAGGGAGAGGGAGGAAGAGAGAGGAAGTATTTGTTTTTCTTATCTTATTTACATTTTTCTGTGAAATAGAGTGAGAGAGATAGAAACATAGGATATTTGTTAATCTTATGTTCTTTTTCTTACTTATGTGCATTATATATTCTTTGAGAGAGAGACAGAGAGAGTGGAATAGAGGTAGAGAGAATGTTTTAGTGTGATCTTGTATATTTCGGTTCGTTGTCGAAAATAAATTTTAAAATTAAAGCACTTTGCCCTTTCCCCTAAAGCGCAGCATTAAGATTCAACAACCTGAATGTTAGAGAATCACAACCATCACTTTCACCATCATCATCATCATCTTCTTCTTCTTCATCATCATCGTCACCTTCATCACCGTCACCATCATCACAACCATCACTATCATCATCATAATCATCATCATCATCATCACTATCATCATCATCATCATCATCATCATCATCATCGTCGTCGTCGTCGTCGTCTTCATCACCGTCACCATCACCACAACCATCACTATCATCATCATCATCATCACCATCATCATCGTCATTTTCATCACCGTCACCATCACCAAAACCATCGCTATCATCATTTTTATCATCACCATCATCATCGTCTTCGTCGTCGTTCTCATCGTCATAATCACCATCGATACCACCACCACCACCATCATCTTCATCATCATTTCCATCTTCATCACCGTCACCATCACCACAACCATCAACTATCATCATCATCATCATCATCATCATCATCACACTATTGTTGAATCTCCTGCCTTCCATGGCTGCCACACTTTATGAAACGGCGCCGCTTCGATATTTAGCCTTTCGCTTACACGTCAAACCAAGACCAGAGTGATTTTATTTAAAAAAAGCGTGATTTAACTTTGATTAAACTGAACGTAAATAGAATCAACAAGTGGCAGACATAACACTCTTAAAAGAGATCATTGTAGACCCTGTGTTCAGTTACACGAAAATCGATGAATATGCTATTTTAAGCAATAAACAAATTTATTGTGCAGTGATTGACTACACTGAAAAATCGCCACTTTATATTGTCGTATAGATATTAACTTCATTATGCAATCCTGTCTCGACAATGAGAGAGGTTTTAGTGACAACTGGAGAGAAAAACATTGATAAATGTAAGCCAAACTGTGAGTCAAAGTGTCCGTCTTTCCAATAACAATATCGTCCTTACTAACGTTAGATACCCTGCCATTGTCACATTCGTTGATGCCTGTATAATTTAGCGTCCCCTGAAGTTAGCGCGGGAATTAGCATTTTAATTGAACGATAGTCAGCTTATAACATGAAATTTAATACATATTATGTGGTACACACCTATATAATTATAACAAGACACATGTTTGGAGAGAGAAAGAGACAGAGAGATGGGTATTGTATTGGGGAGAGAGAGAGGAAATGTTTAAGACTTCTTTGATGCTAGTCGAAAATGGAAATTATAGTTTATCACACATATTTCCAAAAAAAACAAAGATGTAAAACATCGTAACAGTCTTCCAAATCAACAAAAAGATGACAAAGATAAAATGTAAAGAATACCACTTTGAAATACAAATTACAAATCGACAACTTTGTTTGGTATAATAGGAATTATTACAATGATGTTTTGAATTTCTACACGCATGGCTTGTTTACATGTACATTTCACATCCTGAGATGTAATCGCCATCAGCCCATTCAAAGACGATTTTCGCGGGAGAGAAGGTTCAGTCCTTGAATACTGTTCCGTAGTGCAAGCATGCCAGGGGATGACACGCGTGCATCGATGTTGACTTTGGAGTAATATTCACATCAGCAAGTTGATGAATCGCCACCTATGTCATCGGGTCAAGCCTTCTGATGAGAGATTTGTTCACACTGATTGACTAGACTGAAATATCGCCACTTTATATTGTCATAGACATAATGGTGGATTTACATTATTTAAGAGTCTCTCGCTGATGAGCAAGGGTGATTAGGGACAGCTGGAAAACAGAGATAAATTTTAATCACGCTATGAGTCCAAGTACCCGTCCTCCCGATTACATTATAACCATAATAGAAAAGTTTCAGTGCTTAGACAAACAAGATGTACGCTTAGCAAGTCATCGATGAACTGGAATAATAGCATTAATATTTTTGAAGATGTGCCTGCCGAGTGTCAACTCTCTGTTGTTAATGCAGAGAAATTTGCAGTGCGATAGATCATTCGTTAGCTTATGAATATATAATTTACTATTTTATCATTTTGACACTTAGAAACACGTGCACATTTTAGTTTTATCCAATCCATACATTTCTTTGAGCCTTGTCAAATATATATTTTTTCACACTTTGTTTAAGGTAGTATGCGCCTCGAAAGTGAAAGACTTGAACTTTTGTTCAAACTTTCCTTAAGGAATATTTCACCAATTCTTTTTCAAAATCAAGAATAAAAATCGGGGTCATCATGCAAATTTTGGTACTAGGGAAACAAATAACCCAATAAAAATACCGATATTTGAAATTCAAAATGGCGGCCATCCCTGTGTTAACTCTAAGAGGGAAAATAAAATATTCAATTTTCGAAAAACTATGCCGGTAGAAAGTTTTCTTTCACCAAGAGCTTTAAAATGAACCCCAACAAGTGGTAGATCAAAAAAGAATTGTAAAAGTTTAAGAGTCCGAACATCTGTCCCCGAGGCGCATTCTACCTTAAGTCATGTTTAAGATGTCCAACATTGTTACACGCTTCTACACATATAAAGAAGGTGACACAGGTGTTGTCAAAAGGTGATCGCTTTATCCTCTTCCCTTGAAAACTACATTACAAGAGATTCGCCGTGCAAGTCATAAATGAACTGAAACAATGTCATTACCATTTTCTCTGAAGAGGATTTTCAGTCCTTCAATAGTGTTTCGGTAGTGCAAGCTTGCAGGGGATGATAAACCCTACATTGGTTTCAAACTGGGAGTAATATTTACATCAGCAAGTTGATGAATCCCCTACTTTATGTCATCGCGCGGGTCAGGCCTTCTGATGAGGACTTTGTTGCATAATGATTGAGGAGATTGAAATATCGCCACTTTACACTGTCATAGACAGAATGGGGTTTACTTCATAGTGCAATCTTCTCTCGATGATGAGAGAGATTTGTTCGGGACAGCTGGATAGAAAAACAGGGATAAATGTATACCAAGCAACCATTCTTCCGATAAGAACTTCACCATAATTGACGAGTTTAAATACTAAGACAAATAAATGATGCCCTTTGCAAGTCATCTATAAACTGGAACAATGACATTACTATTTTGGAAGATGCCTATAGAGTATCTCTGAAGTTTATGCAGAGTAATTAGCAGTGCGATAGATCCGTCGTTATCTTATGATAAGGTAATTTGGTACATCATTTTAACTCATTCCTATAGTTCTATGAGCCTTGTCAAAACTAAAGTTTGTCACGCTTTGTTCCAGAAAAAATTAAAATGTCGAACATTCTGACAAATATATTGTCAAGAGGAGATCACTTTGACACAGGGCATTAATTGTCAATAACGTGACTGTTGAAACAACACAAAACGTTAGGAACAACAATTATTTTTACATAGAAGTCTTGAATCTCTAAAAGCATGTCCTGTTTATTAAAGTACATTTCGAATTTTCAGTTGCATCAATATAAGTGAATAGGGTATTTTATGTCATCGGGTGACAGAATGACAGAGTACATTGCGCATGCAGTAATTGATTAGATTGAGAAATGTCCACTTATTGCAGTAGACATATGTTTACTTCATATTGCAGATAGCAGCTGCGTTTTTGAAGCATGAAAACCTCAGTTTATTTGTTTTAAATTTCAATTCAAGTTGGTGTAGAATAGTTGGCCAGCAACGCATGTGCGTTTAGGTCTGAGACTTTTGACATTTCAGAGTCTCTCAGGATCAAGAAAAGAAGGTCTGATCACCAGATCTTGAAAATTAGCAACAATACATTTCTTAATATGTAGAAAGAAAATGTGTGCAAATATTTGGATTTCGACCATGTCACGTACGATAAATGTTGTTTCCCGCCAAAATCACAAACGGAAAATAGAAAATTCTTCAACCATTACATGAAACTTTATTCAAAAAATTGTTAGAAGATGCAAAATAGCAATAAAGCTCGTGTAACAACCACTGATTAAATCAAAATTATGAAATTTTCGCGATATTTTCCCCTCAAAAACCTAAAAAATCCAGCATCTTTTTACATTTCACGGATTTTTGAAGTATTCATTAATTAAGTCAAATAATTTTTCTAAGCTTTGGTGTCTTATATGTTAAGTGATAATTACTTTTCTGAATATGCAAAAGAGGATACAAAAAATGTGTGTAGAAGTTGAAATTTTACCTTTTTCAAATGTATGAATTTTGGCGGGAAAATGTCAATTTTCAGTCGCGTGACTGGTCTGTCATTATTTTTCATGTTCTATCTATATTCTGTTTTAACAAAAGGAACAAGCTGATCAATTTTCAATTAATTCTGAGCATATAATACAATTTTGCTTGAGTCAGGTATTTTTGCTACAGTGGCCAACGCCTTCGCTTTCGTACGAATCACAGATTTTTCCCCCTCAATGAAGCTTTGTGACAAAGAACTTTGCAAGATTTCACAAGTACAGCGGAATGAAGATTTTCAAAATTATGTACAAAATGTTGAATATCGTCTTCTTTTGCAATATGTATTGTTCATAATGGAATCGGTTGCCACACCAGTTCATTGATTTTGTATTAATTGAGAAGACAGTTGCCGCAGTCAGTACTCAATCGACCATAGTATTTGAGAATAATATGTGGGACATTTCTCTTAACCTCCTTAGAGACGGATATTTTGATCTTGGCGGGGAAGTAAATATATCCTTTGGGCGAAATTGATTAATATTCTTTCCAGTCATATGCCAATTGTTCAAACTTATTCACATCAAGGTGGGCTAATAAAAAGTGAGTAAATTAAAAAAAAAGTATGCTTGCCGGTCAAAATGATCTTGCAAACCCTTTTGAACGCGAACTGAAGCTTGCACATCAGTACTCCAGGCCAATCTCCCAAGGTCTTATGATCCGTTCCGTGCAAATGGAACAGAAAGAGAATCCGGATGAAATTGTGATTTCCGGCTGGTATCCGACGAAATGTGTTATAGCGAACATTTGCCACAGTTTCTCAACTCATGGGAGGAAGTCCCATGATCTAGGGTACGCTATAATGCTTAGTTTGCTTAAGCTGACATGAACAACAGCGTGTTGTTATCGTCATCATCAAAGTCAATGCCGCCTTCGCCGCCGCTAATGTCATCATCATCATCATCATCATCATCATCATTATCATTATCAGCAGCATCAGGGTCATTATCGCTGAGATCCCCGCTTGTCATGAGTGAAAATCTCTGTGGTAAGTTGCCGCTACTAAACAAAGCCTCTCGATGTGCTAACACATTTTACCAAGACCAGAGTGATCTTGAAAAAACTGTAAATTACACGGAACCTTAATACCATTCAAGTTTCCTACTCATTAACTGTTCTTATCAGGAAGTCTTCAAATTTGAAAGTCTTAAGACAAGTGTCATATATAAATCACAAGGCAGACCTTTCTGACTGTGACAACGAGGTGGTTACAACGGACCGCAACCCGTGAGACGAATTCGACATTTTCTGAGTAGTCTTACAGGTGAAAATATAAGTAACATTGTGTCTTGATGTTGAACTTGTAACTATTACTCTATCGATCAGACAATTACAGAGACTTTAAGGATGAAGGTTCTGTCGAACAGAAATCACAGTATTCATTTATTCGCTGTTGAGAATAGTAAAGTATGTTGACCTATTTACCGTTTATTGAACTCAGTGACCAATTTCAGTGCTCATGCACTCAGGCAGGGTTACTTTACTTTGCACGGGCACTACCTGATGAGGTTAAGTATAGGAGATCCGTTTATGCATATAGGAACACACTCGCTGCTAAAAAACCGTTCGTGGTAAGGCATTGGAGTTTGCGTCGTATGTTCTTTGCCCTGCCCTGGGGCGAACGTTAACAAGCTATTACACCAACTTCGGTGTCTCGTTTGTCGATTCGGCGAAAAAGCGGCTACATTCTTCAGTTTCCGAGATGACATTTTATAAATGCATCTCCTACGTCACTTGCAATATATCAACTGCAGAAACGCGGGAGTTGAACAATCTTATCGCTGGGACGTTTGCTGATTCAGATATGTTACATTCCGGACACTTCTACCGATGATGACGAGGGAAAACTAAATTTGTGGAAGTGCTTTTTAATTAGGCCCCCTTTTTGTTTATGCGGGCCTTTGATATTCTTTATCGTGTCAAACGAATTATCTCATAATGTACAATATCGAAGTAGGCGTCGAACCAGAGGTCAAACTTTGAACAGGTGCCATATTTCCACCTTTGGGGTCTGTCTTTGGATGTCAGTCAATCACGAGAGAGGACCACCTTCTAGCGTAAGAGCTATTTCAACTGAACATAAGATTTTTCCCCACCATGTCTGTTGATCAAATATATCCACTAAAGTAAAAAGCGATGGACCATTTGATATTCTTATGTGTTCTGGAAGAATAGAAACAAAACCATGAGAAGGTATCCTCTCTCGCTTAATGTAATTTTTAGTTTTTGCGCTCCATTCGGACGCAAATTTTAGAGTCAACATTGTATTAACAATGCGTATTTGAGCCTCGTTGCTTTAAAAGGGAGATTTTGAATGCCAAGTTTCCTGGCTATTTTCAAAACTAAGGGAATTTGTCAGAAGACCATCTTTTTTTAAATTCTGGTCTCATAGCTTTCAAATTGAGCTTGCAGGCTCTTAACAATGACCTAATCTCCATAACCTGTAACTGTTATGGGATTAGCTTTTCTAAATTTGTGGAATACGTTTAACATTGGGTATTCAAATAATTCCTTGTTGAGCGAGCAGAAAAAAAAATGACGCTACCTCTTCAGTCTTGTAGGACCCTACTTGAAATATCAGACGTCATTGGTATATTTTTCAGCCAATGCCATCCTCGGATAAAGCGAGCGTACAAAGCATTTCCGCAGCTGTGTTAGTACTCTGATAACCTCTTGAACCGCAGTACTCTATCTTTTGACTTCAAAGAATGTATTCAGTCATTCATGATCGGTGTCTGTTTCGGCGCCCACTCTCATTGGCCCAAACGATTTCAGATAACTCTCATATACACTTGGTAACATCTTCTCACCCCATTTCTCCTGGGAACGTCGAGGCGGACGCATGTCACGGTGAGGGATAGCGCACTCTACCCTGTGCTACATCATTATCAGGTGAGTGCGGGCCTATGTCTCCGCCGTGGTGAACAATTATGACAACTTCACTCTGTGTGAGGACGACGCTTTTGGGTTCCAACCTACTGATCGCAAAACTATTAACTGTAGTTACTAAATTGTAATTTAAATTCTAAGCTATAGCTATTGTAGAGTGTTGGCGAAGTCAGAAGTTCAGTTTAACGACTGACAGTCGAGCTTGCATTTGTCCAAATGTTTGCTAAAGCAGGTCAAGGGTCAACAAATGTGTGCCACTGCAGTAGGTGAATATTTATATCAACGGACACTGAACCAGTTGTGATTGTTTGATTGTTGTGATTGTTCCTCGAAATGAAAAGAACCTTTGTAACGGAAGCTATATAGCAATGCAAGCAGAACTTGAATGTTTTCTATTTGTACTTCAGTACTTGAATTTCCCTTCTGCAAATTGACTTGTACTAAAAACCTTCGGAACTTCCGACAACCTATTTCAAAAAATTATCATGTTTTGGGAAAAGTAAAATAAAAATTTCGTCTTTGGACTTCCTCAGTACAAAGCTTTCGGAAGGAGAGGGCGTTTGTGGTCGGTGTGTGCGTGCGTACCAACGGTCCCTAAGGCTTTGACAACCGTCCACACAAATATTGCACACGAGACTAAACTATTACCATGTATAATATATCGATATTCGAAAGCATAGCAAAGAAACTATAAGGTGAGGCTAGATTCCGTGAGCGGAAATATAGTCCATTTCATCTATCTGCATAAAAATGGAAAACAATTAAATAGTTTCTGCGGAGAGATTTGTTAACTAGAAATGCATTACTTCATACCTGTTTACACATTTTACCCTTCCGAATTTCAAAATTTAGAACGTTGTTTGCAATTTTGGAATCTGAAGTTAATTTACAATTAAATACATAACTTAAGAGAATTATGAAACTACTTTTTAATTCTACTCGTGATTTATTCAAATTATTCGCTGTACTACAGAAATCATTGCTATGGGGCAGCGTTTAGTGCTGCCACAATTATCGGCGACTTCAATCTTTGTTTTCAGTCTTGCAGCTACTGTTACACATTTTCATAACATGAAACTTTACTCTCACATTCAGGCCACCACCAGCGGAAGGCATAAACCACAAATGAGTTTTCTCAGAACGAATTTGCGCGCGCTTTTCTTCATCACCAGTTGTTGTGACGTCACAATCTTTGGCAATGTGTTGAGAAATCTCTATACTTTACAGCGGATGTCTGCGGGCAGTCTCTTTTAAGAGTCCCTCGAAAACTGGGCGTTGACTTCCTGCATTGGTACTTCGTCGGCCTCACAGTTTATCTTTGCCTCATCTTCGTCACGTGTCGGTTGTCCAGATTCACTAATTTCATTGAGAAAAATACGACGACTTAGGTTAAGCCATTCTTTCAAAAATATATGTGACCATCTTGTAAAGCATGTTTCGCCCAGTGGAGTTGGACCTGTTGAAAATCACTGATAATTATTGCGATAAAGCTTTCAGCAATTCAAAGTAAATTTTAAAACGTTCCCGCCATCTTTACGGTAAATTACGATAATTTCCGTTGTAGCTATTTTTTTAGCTACTGAGTGTATGGCCGTGATTTTGTTATTCCTGTGAGGAAAAAAAACCATCTCCGAAATACATTGTAAGAACGAGCAAACTTTTGATTGCTTTCCTTTGCACAATGACACCAGACAAAATTGTCAATTAGAACCACAAACACGTTTACTGACTTTGTCTGTCATATATTTGTGGACCACAAAAATTGCTTCAAGTTGAAAACGACCGACGCGAACAACCGCGCACAGACTTTCTGTATGGTCTATATGCCCTCCTTCAACCCGAAAGGTTCTTCCTTTTGGATGGCAGACATGATAAATTGTGTAACTATCCTTGCGCTTGCAAAACGTACATCGATGAAACACTGCTGTTCCGTGGTTGTTTGTGATCCTAATTTGCTTTCTGTCTTGTATACAACGTTTTCAATGAAAACAGTAGGTGTCTTTCATGAGAGAAGAACAATGTGCAGCAGATCATAAGGGAATTTGAATAGAGCTCCGGCTGGTCCGACTGTTGCGCGTGTCTAACCCGGGGTGTCTCATAATCTCCTCCTAAAGTATCGTTACGCACGTGCCTGGACTGATTAACAGAATACAAGAATGATATTTCAGATATAAAACATGTGTATATACAACCGTCTGAATTCAATATGTCTTTGACCTGTGTTTTTATTACCTTTTCTTTTCTTACCGCGCATGTTTGTCTACAAAGGTGGCTGATTGAACTCGTCATCTACATCACCGAACACGGACCCGTGACAAGGCATAGCATAATAGGTAAACTATTAAGGCAGCATGTCACGCTGTTTTATCGCTAGAAGGCAAACCGTGTCTCGCTGTTTTGAATGTCTTAAATGGCGTTCCCTGATGACGCACGACTCATTATAAGGAGTCGACTGACCGGGTTAATGATGTGTGCATTTTTGTACTACAAACCACTTTCAGCGTCACTAGCCCATTTTACGTCACTCTGGAGCTCGAGTGGCGCGTTCAAGAGGTCGTGATAGAAGTTCACAGATTACGTAAAGCTGCTAATACAAAGTGTGCTTACAACTTTAGTGTTATCATCATTTAGTTTCAATCTAATCTAAGGTCATGATATTATAGGAAGTACTGAGAGATGTTTGTCTACCCGTTCCTAAACATGTTTATGAAATGTGTGAGTATATTTGGAATGCAGCATTAAAATCATCGAATGAAACCTAAAATATGGCTACTAAGGCCCAAAAAGTGTTTTGTTTCCCGTTATCGTACGACAATTTTTTAAGTTTTGAAAAAAGAAAAATCATGAAAATAATAAAATGAACCCAATGTCTTACACTTGCATGGGAATTCCTGTCTCACACTCGCTTCCAGTACTCATGTGAGGCAGAAATGCGGCGAGCGTTAGACAAGAATTTCCAATTCGTGTGCGACATTCCATCTGAGCATTTTGACGGTGCGATTTTTTATTAGTCTTTACATCTTATTACAATCAAATCGATTCATGAAGATCTCTTTTGAGCAGTGCCGCCCGCCTTCTTTGTTGTGGACTCTCTAGTATCTGTAAGCATAATAAAGAACAGCTTGAACCTGCACGTGTCGGTTACAGTTTGATCGATGCTAGATTGTTATCCCTTTGTTGTGTGATTAAAAGATCAAATACCGATCGTTGGCATTAACAAATACCACGTGACACAAAGACTGTGTCATTTCAAATAATCAAATATGCAACTCGCAGTCACTATGTCACGTGTGTGTAAATTAATTCAGCGATACTTTTGGTCATCTGAATATTATTCTATCAAGATGTAAAATCGTTGAATATGACACCTTTGGACAGGGCTAGTGTGGTACAAGACCAGTCATTCACTTCCGGACGAAGATAATTCTAGTGATAAAAGTTCTGGAAACCGTTAAGTATGCTCATTTGGTTTGAGCTTGGATTAGAAATATTTTTGCAAAGATCGTTGTCTGCTTGAATCTAAATGCAGATAATTGTGAAAGATGGCGGTAGCACTCTGTTGTAATGTACTAGAGAATTTTAAGGACCATGAAAATGAATTTCTGCAAAACGATCACACGGGGCTCCATTATTTTCAGCAAACTAAAAAATGCCGATGACTTGCCCACACAGAAAATAATCAGTATTTCAGGCTAACATTGATCTAATATCTGGAGTGTGCTGCTGAATGTTTTAAAGTAGGAAAATTTACTACAAGGCTACTGTGGTTGCCGGATATGCCTAATTCAAGACCCACGTGCCGCGTGAACACGTGCCCAAGTGTCACGTGCCAAAGGCTGCATTCACAAATAACGTTGAGGGGGTAAGGGGGGGGGGAGCTGGAGTAAGCGCGATTGAAACCTGATTTTTTTCAGATCCCACTCAATACCCTCAAAAGTTTTCAAGTCCCCCGTCTATATGATCAAAAGTTTTCAAGTCCCACCGATTATCTTATAGCCGCATATTTATAAGGGATGCACGAAAAGAAAAGAGTCATGTATTGAGCAGTTCTGCTTGTAGATGTTGAACCCTAACTATGATTAGCAGTTTGTAGAGCCATATTCCTAAGGCAAGTTCTTAGATTTATTCATTTTTTAAAAACACTTTTTAGATCCAATCCAACTCTTGTCAGGTCAATGGCACCTGCTGAAGAGCACAGAATGTGACAGTCAAAGGGAAGTAAGTATGCAAATTGTGAAATCCTGGCTAAAATTTACCAAATCGTGAAAAACTGAGCACAG
This sequence comes from Ptychodera flava, assembly GCF_041260155.1. Taxonomy (NCBI): domain Eukaryota; kingdom Metazoa; phylum Hemichordata; class Enteropneusta; family Ptychoderidae; genus Ptychodera; species Ptychodera flava. The sequence continues at coordinate 8,244,610 of NC_091944.1, read as the reverse complement.
TGACCTACCAAAAATATCTCTTTCAAAGGTACAAGAAAAATATGACTTAGATACTGCTCAAAACTGATAATACTAAAAGGTTAAGATATTCCATAAAATTAACGTTTTAATCTCTGAAATTTTGTGTGTAATAATGGCAAAATAATGGTAGAAAATAAATAATTCTTTTTCGTCACACATTTTTCGTTTAAATTTAATTTAGAATTTTTACTGTTTAAAGTTTTACTTTTGGGTTATTTTACGATGAAAAATAATGTGAAAATTCAGCATGGTGACCCCCATCTTTTTTCTTTTTATTAATATTTGATTATTCATAATGCCAGAATTCAAAAATCCCTGATAACTTTCAAGTCTCCTGGTCTTTCATGTGTTGCTCTCTGACCTGGTCTTGAGTACAAGTATATTTCTCTGTCATGAGCGTCATTTGACCAAAACTATTCGTCAATTACATCAGAGTCAGAGCTATTAACTTTGATAATTTTGACAATATTTTTGTTCAGTTTATACAACTGCGTTCTTATTTTCCTCTCTCTAGCATGTTGAATTGGATAATTCAGCTTGCCAACAGAGCCTGTGTATGTGTACTGTGCATTTGTATCGTTGAAATGACTTTCAGTCTGGACTGTAATTGAATTATAATCTAATACATATATGCAGCCTTTGTCGACAAACTGAATATCGCGTGTTTCAGCATGTTGTAGGGACACAGCAAAATAAACTGTATTTGATAATGTCGCATAGAAATATTGAAAAAAATTATCAACAGTTGCAGCTTCTGCCCTGTTACTAGGCGCACTTGTTTGTTTTTATGACAAATCATACACGCTCAGATTTTTTCAAGATAAAAGTCAAGAAATATTACAAAGTGGTTTTAGATTTTAATTAATACTAATATTAAAACAATTGGACGACATTAAAATGTCATTCGTTTTTCATTGAATTACCTTCCAAACCTGGGAATCTGAAAATGTAAAGGGAATCAAAAAATTTTAAGGGCTCCCCTATATAGGCAGTGCAAAACTTTCAAGTCCCCTTTACTACCCCCACATTTTTCGAAACCCCCCGCTGAATTCCTCCAGCGCCCCAACCCACCCCCCTGTTTTTTGTGAACGCAGCCTAAGTGCAAACTTTCACGGGCCACGATTCACGTTCTGCAGTTTAAGTTATAAAAAGAAGCACTTTCACACCAATTTATTTTATCGGTCCATCAAAAATGATAAATCACCATCAGGGCGCATTCTGTACGCATGAAGTGGTGACCTGCGATGCGTGATATGTTTGTTTTCGAATTCACATTTCAAATTATAATATACCTAGCTCGAATCCGGCTATCTGATTGGCTGGAGCCAGGGTTTATATTCTCAATGAGAAGGCCTGCACAACATCGGTGTCATTGGTCTGTGTATGACCTGAACGTAAATCGAAGAGAACACGAATCTGTCTTCGCCCGTGAAATTTAGCACGCCGGGATGCGGCACGTGGGCAAGCGACACATGACCCTTGAATTTAGGGATATTATTTACTGGTCCGTTGACATCAAATAGTCCCTAATCGAAGTAAACACGAATCTGTCTTGGCCCGTGAAATTTGGCACGCCGGGATGCGGCACATAGGCACGCGACACCTGACCCTTGAATTTAGGGATATTATTTACTGGTCCGTTGACATCAAAGTTTAATATTTTTCACAGACAAATAATAGGACAAGTAATCTACATATACATACCGATGCAATCCATTTGCGCAATCAAACATTGTATCCCAGCGGAAGAATTACAGGCGACACGCGAACAGTGGCAGAGCAGATAAACTATTGTGTTTTTTCTCTATATTGTCATCCCATCCCCTCAACGAAAAGTTTTAAGAGCGAAAAATTACTACGACGAAATTATGATTGAACTCCTCCTGAACACGATAAATTGCTGATTCAAATATATTGTGGAAAGTTTGTAGTGGCGATAGCCTTTCTTGAACTGCTACATTTTCAAACCACATTTGATTGAGTATCCCAGTTTTGTCAAGGTGAAGTAGTATGGCGCCCCCCCCCCCCCCCCCCGTGTTCGGAAACCTTGCACACACATAGGACACCCACTCAGTATGCGGGTTGTTTTTTTCCATCAACCCATCCATCCGTAAACCTTTCGATGTGAATAGACTATTTCCACAACAAGGGCTTCGCTAACGTTTCGTAATTGATGAGCATATTGGACATTTTTCACTGTGGAACAGGTGTGTTGGCTCAAGTATTTGTCGCCCCGGGGAAAATTTAGTAAACGCTTCCGGATCCGTCGTGCGTTCCATGAAGACAGTGGTCATTGTAAATCGGTCGAGTGGACTTAAGGTGGAATGCGCCTGGGGGACAGATATTCGGACTCTCAAATTTTTCCAATCTCTTTCTAATCTACAACTTGTAGGGCTCATTTTGAAGCCCTTGGAGAAAGAAAAACTTTCACCGGCTTAGTTTTTGAAAATCGAAAATCTTATTTCCCCATAGAGTTAACACAGGAGGGATGGCGGCTATTTGAATTTCAAATATCAGTAAATGTTGAGTTATTTGTTTCTCTAGTACTAAAATTTCCACAATGACCCCTGATTTTATTCTTGATTTGAAAGAGAATGCTTGAAAGATCCCTTAAGAAAATTTTAAGCAAAAGTTTAAGTTTTCACTTTCGAAGCGCATACTACCTTAAGCATGGGGTATAGATTTTTAGATATTTGGAATGGCAACATTTGGCAAATTGTTTTTGTTTTCTGAGTTTTTCGCAGCCTGCAAATCATAATGTTAAAAATGACACACTTAGGGTGTCCTTCATGTGACTACTTTCACAAATCAGCATGACCTCATCAGATGATTATTAAAATGTTTTCTCTCTATCTTTCTTCCACTTTAGCAACAGCCTCTAACGATTGCATGGTCGATCGCTCAAATCTTGTTGAAATTCTGCCTCGTATGAGAACAGAAATAAGTCAGCAAGCAAAGGAGCACAGTTAGTACTCGTAGGAATTCCTATACACTGTTGGAAAATGGGTCCTCCAAATTCCACAAATATGTTGTCAACGAGGAAATCAAGCATACTGATAATGTCTTGCTCGGTATAAAAACCTTTAGCAATAGTAGTATTTTTTTAAAAATATGTAGAATTATACCCTAATACTACATATTTGTAACGGCGGGAACAGTTTTTGTAGAAACATGCTTGGTTGATGATGTATGTCAAGCGTTTTTTTTCAATTTATCATGTGGTATTGTGGTATACAATGTGGAAAATCGAAAGTTTTAATATATGTTATTTTTGAAATAGAACTTGTTTTCAAATTAACCAAAAGTTCCATGAAATTTTTTAATATCCGCATCTGATTTATACCACTCAGGTAAAAGACAACATCACAGTATGCCTGAAGTCCCCGTTTAACAGTACAAAGAACAGAAGTCAGTATCTTCGATAACTCGTTTGTTAAACATTTTGAAGACCCTGCGATAAACCTAGCTTTGTATGGTGTTTTGTGGAGTTTTGGTATCCAGTATAAGCTAGGCAATATATTTTGGTCATTCTTTGTTGCAATATTAAAAATATCCATGAATGACTTACGGTTAGCCAAAATTTCGGTTTTGTTGAACATTAATGTCATCAATTTCGGTTGTTGTTTTTTTTGTGAATGGAAGATGTAAAATGACGATGTTCATCAGTCATGGGTTCAGCAGAAACAGACTTGTACAATATGTATAGTGCAATGTCAGCTAGAATACTGACCAGTCTGTACGGTTGTTTGTTCGGATCTGTCATGGACAATCCCAATGCATAGGCATGCAACCTTCTCAAGTCTTTGTTGCAAAGAGCAAATAATGAAGAACGAATGTGATGGAAACCTTAAGGCTTCTGTAATAAAAGAAGCATTTCATGAAATTTGTCATGGCAATTGGAGGTAGATGCATTCAATTTAGACCGATGGTAACGCTTATGTCCATGAATACGTCTTCTAAGGACAGAAGACTCTAATAGGCCCATCACAGTCACTTCTTAACAACAAGGACTTGAGAGATTGCCTATATCCTTGATGTTGTCATGGCAACCATAAGGCATTACGGTACCCATGTCTGTCTGTTCTGTCTGTCTACGGAATTGTGAACTAAGTGTGGGGCTGTTGGTGGGATGGTATATTTTTCAGGAATGTCGACACGCACAGACAAATATTTTTCACTGGTTTTAAAAGCCACGCAAAATAAAACGCCGACGTGCCTTTTCACGAGTGAACTACTCTGTGCCAAAGCCTCTTCCACATAGAAAAAACAACTTCGATAGCAATCCATTAAAAAGCGGGAAAGTAAAACCAACAAAAGTTCGAGACACGCTTGTCACCAAAAGCACCACTTAGATGAGATTTGTGAGACCACAATACTGCACTCACGCCCTTTTATGATTCCGTAGATCCAATAAAAAGGTGTTATAAATTAGATGGGCAATTTCACGCCAACAAAATCACATGTGCGGATCTGACTGAATGTTTTAACGATATAAATCATTCTATTTCACAGTCATTTTAGAGGCTGTATCAGATTTGATTTGGTTTCTCGGTGTTTTTATCATTTGCGTTTGTTGATGAAAAAATCACCTCAAACCGAAGATAAGTTTAAAATTGTCATACAAATTCATCGACAAGACATCATCACTGATTAAACAATTCAATGTACATCAGCGTGAATAGGAAGTTCTGCTTTTCTTCTGGTCGTGGCATTTTTTCAAAACAATTAACGACGTCGCTTTTTTTTCTCTTTTCTCTTTTAATCTTCATTCATATCTTGTTTCGTTCTGTATGATGTGTTACCTCTTTCAAAAATGTTCATATTCAGCGATTATTGGAATAAGAAATCGAGTCCAGATGTTGCGCGGGTTGGCGCGAAACATTACTTGTTTGTTTACCTCAAGGTACGTTTCTATTTGATCACCTGGTTCAAATGCGGTTCGTATTATTAATAATACTTAGCTATACTGATGGCAATGTTTGCTATTCTTGAAAGATTAAAAAAGCGGATTTTTTTCCGAGTAGGAATTTATAGTAGTGACATCAACCAGATTTTGTGAGAAGGTATGTCTTAAATTTTGCTGCTATATTCGGGTACGCACCGCAAGATATTATTCATACATTCAAATTTAGCCATACACTAGTTACCAATCACACATGTATCTCTGATTAAGTACAAGTACAAAATTAAAGCTGCAAGCAGCATTAGTGGGGGCCCAGCGATTGCCATGGTTGCCAGAGTTAGCTACGGAAGATACTTTAATAATTAAGCAAAATTGTTGGTACCCAACTCGTTTATTTGATCTGAGATGGTGAAGTTCTGATGGAGATGACTTTTGAATATAAACTTAAGTTTATCGTAGGTTTTTAACTTTCAATTGTAGTGTTAATTTATCTTTGCTACACTTTCCAACATTCTTTCTCATTTGCATACAACTTTGCACCTCGATCTTGAAATAGATGGTTTTTTTTGCTATTGGAAGTACGTCTGCCAAACTACAAGACCTATCAAAATACCTTTCACAAACTTGGAAGTACTCACGTATATTTATATGAGCAAAATTTCGTCTTAGATGGGTCTTTGATTACAGAGAAGAAGATTGTTTAATGTTATAAGATGTTTTTGTAGGGTTTTGAGCATATGCCAATGTGGCCACCAAGCCAATCAACCGATCAAAATGCATTTCATAGAGTAGAAAGTATGTACGCGACTGATGACATGAGTAAAATTTTAGTTCAAATGGTGCTTTGCTTTCGGAGAAGAAGATAACATTATTCCACAGTTACTGTAGGTTGTACACATATAGGAATATGACCACCTAACCCTGTGATCGTTCACATTGCCTTTCGCAAACAAGAGAGTACAAAAATCATGACATTAGTAAAATTTTAGTACAAATGGTGTCTTGGTGTTTGGCAGAGGATTTTTATAGATTAAATTGGATTTTTTGAAAATCAAATATGGTGGCCAAGGTCACAAGACGGCTCCCCATTTGCAAATTTTAGTTGTTGTAATAAACATGAAAAATTTGGCCATTATGGCGGCTTGGTCATATGACGAAATTTGAAGAGTTTGGTGACGAGTACTTACATGTGTATGTACCTAATAGCCCTGCAAATTTGAGAAGTTAAGGTGTAACAGTTTTTGGAGTTGAAGATCGACAAAAAAGTTACGGAAAAAGAAGAAATGGAAGAGGAAGCAGAGGAGGAATATTTAACTCCAGTAAAACAATCATAGGGCCCAAGTCCGGTTGGCTTGGGCCGGGGGCTTGGGCCCCTAATTATGTAACAGTATCATTTACGAAAAGTCGCAGACATTAGAGTTCATACTTATATGGTAATGCTATTCAAGACAAGGCTCGTGAAACTCGAATGACGATGACGCAAGTTCCTTCCCAAAACGGTGTTGTTTTGAGTAGGTGTGATTCCAGTCCTGGTTCTCCCGTCACGACCAGGCTTTCGCTGCAGGCGGTCACGCTTTTGAAACGCCCTCATTTTGCACCCTATGACCTTTGTCGAACCCAAAAGCAAATATTTTGATTCTCCTCAGTGCGCCGCCTGTTCTGTCGCTTTGATAACTGTCGCCAAGCTTTATCAGAGCATTAGCGATTCCACCAAAATGTCTGTGGCACAAAAATGAAACAGCGAGCTATTTGATGCGTCCGGTGACGTTCAAAGTAAAGTTTCAAGACCGATGATGTATTGTGAATTAATCGTCGTCTATTTGGAGTAGCACCCGATCTAACTGGGACAAACAACTATACACTGTACAAAACAGTCATAAAAAATTCAAGGCCTTTATTGGCGCCATAATCTGATTTGACAGGTACCGTTTGGCTACTGTAAGTGATGAATAAAACTGCAGATGTTTTACTATATGTATGTAAAGCTGCACATGTAAATCTGGCCCTTTCTTTCGAGCTCTTCTTGTAGGGACTGTAACTCAGTCGGCTGTCCCTCCTCTCCACAATATTAGCATTCCAGTCTTCTACGGGCTTTTCCTGTGACGTGTTTACAGTGTTTGAAGTTCCTGCTTGTTATGTCAATTATGCATGCAATATTTCATCTCCAATCAACTACAAGTCCCTTCTCCCATCCCACGTGTTTTTTTTTGCTATAAATGAATAACACCGACGACTGCCTTCTCACGCGAGTTCAGTCGTCAGTCCCTGCTTCTGGTCCACGCATTTAGTCTATACGCGCCTATTTTAGCAGGTACGATTTGCGTGTTAAGAACTCTGTAACTTCATTCTACCGGGATGGACCAGTCTCTTAAGGCTCAAGTTTATAGAATTTGCCAGCGTCTTGTACAGTTATCATCAGGATTTAGGTTCCAATCGACTCAAGAAACAGTGTCCGTCCTCCTGTGCGTGTGTCTGATGTACGAAGGGGCTATCGATTGTAATCACATCACAATTACTGATCAACAACTCGCACTAATATAATAATAATCTCACCTCTCTCTCACTCACTCTCTCTCTCTCTCTCTCTCTCTCTCTCTCTCTCTCTCTCTCATATTTCAGTAAACAGCATGGCTCAACAATATGCAGCGATGCTGTCGAACGACAGTGAGAGTTACAGCTACTACTATGAAGATGTATACTCCCTGCCCCGGATGGACCAAGCTGCCGTCCACATTCTCAGCCCTATCTTCATACTGGGCGTCGTGGTCTCCACCGTCGGAAATATCGTCGTCATACTTGTCATAACTTGCAAAAAGAATTCCAAGGCGTCTTTCAACACTCTGATACTAAATCTGGCAATCTCTGACTGGACCCTCAGCTTGCTATGTCTGCCGTTTGTGTTCACCTCTGCTGTGATGGGCGAATGGATATTTGGTGACGTTATCTGCAGACTGGCACCTTTTGCGCTGAAAGTGAGTCTGGAGTTCAATACATTGAATAATGCTTGATTGTTGGTTGTTTTGAAGTTGTGTGTACTGACCGTGATGTTTTGCGTTGTGCTTTGTGGTTTTTCGTCTTCTCGTTTTAATGTCCATGGGTTGCTTTTGTTACTCTGCTCCGTGTTGTGTTTTCGTAACAGATTGTCTTTCAGTCATGTACCCGATGAATGTCTCGATGTGTGGATGTCAGTATACGTTGTTGATGTTGTATGACACTATCTATTATCTCTGTTCTTGTATTGTTGTTCTTCATTCACCAGTTTTTCAAGATATTGTCTACTCTATTCGATCCTAGGGGCTTCAGCTCTGCTGGTGAGTTTATATATTAAGTTAATGTTGAAAATTGTGTTCATATTATTTTTATGTCGTCCGCACGATAGTTATGCAGGCTGCAGCCCCCATGTTTTTGTCAAACGGAAGTCATTTACATTCATTTTAGTAGAATAAATTATTTCATTTGGTTCCCGTAAACCTGCTTACCTGTTTCTCCCGAATATCTACCTGACGATTCCCCTAAAGCCGTAAAATCCCACAGTGATCGGCTCAACGGTTCTACAAAAGTTGAGCTCGGAGAATCCGGGAACTCAGCAAAGCTACCAACTCTTAAGGGACGATCTGTAAAACTTTGTAAGGGGTTGGGGTAATGGGAATAATGGTATGAAAAGAGTCATCCGAGATTTGACTGATTTTTTCAAAATTTCAACTCTTTTTTTCCATTTTCATTGATGAGAACATTTAAGTAAAAACTTCGCGACTTGAATTACTAATTCTGTCTTACCAATTCACACAGCATACATTTTTGTTCATTTTTGACCAACACTCTCTAGGGGTCAACATAAGGTCACCCATCAAACGTATCACGTTTGCATATAATTATACATGGCGACGAAAGCCCCAATGTATACAGCCAACCAAAGTATGGTCGATATTGAGTGTGAAATACATAGTATTGTGCCACGTTATAATCGGCCTCATCTACATAATCACTGTTTGAAATTGATTGCGTGGAAGTTGATAAATTTGAAATCGCGAAAGAAAGCCACTCCCAAACTGGACACTGAACGATTGTTGAAGGATCGAGCGAAACTTTAAGTCTTCTACTTTCGGGCAGCGTACTATCTTAAAATTCAACAACAAGTCTTTTGTTATGTTGAAATCCAAGAATGGCCTAGGGACATTTAGTAGACATCCAAACTATCCAGATGTCTAGCCCTCTATTGGCGTACTAGCACTTCCAATTTGTTTTCAAAGTTAGACTATTCAGAGTGACTTCTGGTATTGTCAACAACACAAAGCTTTTGATAATGATTGTTTTATGAAAAAAGGAACAGTATAGAGAGGGCACTGTTCGACATTCTTTCCTTTGATTTTCTTGCAGCCTGTAATGGGCTGTCGTTCCAGCTCGATTAAAGTCTTACATTTATTCAAATTAATGATCTAATTGTCGGTAAAGGCTTGCATTGTTGGTATTCGATTTGGAACCAAACGAATAATATAGGGAACAAGCTTAACAATGGATGCTACAAGCCCAAATTTTACACCCCACGAGTACTACAAGACACCGCAATTTTCCGCTTGCGTCTGTGTACGGCGCGCCAAATGTTTCAAAAATATTTATCGTCATAGAGTAAAAATAAACTGTCAAATTTTCTTTCTAAAAAAAAGTCTTAAACGTGTATGAATAATAAAGAAAAAAATTTTTCGTCCATATCATTGCATTTTATTAATGTACCTTTTCATAAAAATAGCATTCATTTGAAAATACGTTTCATTAAATATTTGAACGTGCCTGTACAGATAAAGATGACGTGCAACCGTCTTTCTTGATTGAAATTGAAAAATTCGATGGCATTACGGAAGAAAATAAATGAGAAAAGTATTATTGCAAAAAAGGGCAGAATGTTATGTAATGCTTAATTGTAAAATATTCTTTAAACCGTAATGAGAAGATAAACTTTTCAAAAATTTGGAAATTGACGTACACATACACGTGTATTTGATATAAAGGTGCAATGAATGCTGATTATAAGGGAAAAAAGGAAAAAGAAAAAAAAATAAATCAAGCACACACACAAAAAATATTGAAATGATTAAAAACAAAACCATAAATAGTACTTGCACTACTACCAAAAAAACAAAACGAACCATCATTAGGTCTGACTAAAAAAAGAAAGAGAATCACAATTGAAAAGTCGACCGAGATCGCGCCGGCGTTGAGGCTGTAAAGAAACCAAAACGAGGTCAGCTTGGAAAAAAAACCAAAGCGAGGTTACAAAAAAAAAAAAAGGTTTCCAAAAAAAAACAAACAAAAAAAAACTCAGTAGAAAAAAAAGAGGCCCGTTCGAGAAAAGAAAACAGAGTGGGACACCCCGCAGAAAAAGCCCAACATGAAAATTGAATAATTGTCAAAGTCATGATTGTTACAGTTTAATGCTCGAGGGTTTTGGATCATCACACTCCGATGTTGGACATGATCTTTGGGGTATTTCAGCGATAACTCTCAGCTTCTAGTCTTCAATATCATCTCATGGACGTCCAAGTTACCGACACGTCCCATTCTATATTAAACAGTTACCAGTTTTGGTTAAAAGTGGACAAAACACTCGTGATGGTTCGTCGGCTGCCAGCGGTCCCCTCGCTCCAATGTACACTCGAGGTGGTAAGCCAGCGGCCGGCGGTCCCGTCGCTAGTACAGTAGGCCTACACGCCGGCAACCAGCGATCCCCTCGCTGTAAAGTGTAGGGCCGCATCTCCCAAATCATAGACAGTCTGTGCCCAAACCCCAACAAAACGATGGCTTGCTGCTTGCCCACGGTTACGTGTGGTTCGATACACAGCGGCCGCCGTGTGGGTATGCATAGTAAAATTGCATACCACGCAGCACGCTGCGGCCTAGTTCTGCATGGCAGGGCTGTGTGTTACCGGCGTGACACGGCCTCCCGTATAACGCCGGTAACACGTACACAGCCCTGCCATGCAAAGCTAGCAGCGGCCGCTATGTATCGAACCACACACGTATCCTGTGGGTTCATAGCCTCTAAACGGAGTATGGCAAAGGCAAAAATACTCGGGCTGAAACACTCCGTTTAAATTCGAGGCAACGTTTTCACTAGTACCTGTAGAACGCGAACGCGCCCGACTTGACAAACACTGATCAAGCAGCCACTATTTCTCTGTACACTAGCTCAACACAACCAGCAAAGGGTGGTAGGGCTACAGAACCGCAGCAAGGCCGGGCTGTGAGTTACCGGATACGGCCAGGCCGTATAACACCGGCGTTATACGGCCAGGCCGGCAACTCACAGCCCTGCCCTGCCACCCAGAGCTATGTATAGGCTACTGCACAAATATCGTAGCTCCATATATTGGACTGTGTGGATATAAAGATTTCTGCAATGGGGATCGACATGTCGTGTATGTGCCGGTCTAGCCCTGCGGGTAGAGTGAGAGTGTCTGGCGATGCGAAGGGCGGACACTCTCGCCATACTCGTAGTCGTAAGGCTTGTACAGTTGCGTCGCTCGTCTTGTCGAACACGGAAAACGATGGACGTTCTCTCAACACGCGGCAGATTTCTTCAAAACTATTCAATTTATCATGATTTGGGTGATCTTTGAGGATAGACGAGGAATTACCAAATAACGAGGTGGTTTATTATTATGGTATTTGAACCCGATGTATCGAACCACACGTATAGACTGTGTAGAAATCATGTAACGGCGATGACAGTGCGGCTCGGTGGAAGGCCTGCAGTGGGCTCCCTGCTATACCGCGCTTATTAAAGGCATAGATATATTCGCAGTGTTGCTATGAAAGGTCATGGGTTTGTACGTCTCACTCGTGATCTGACCTGTGGACTGCCTAAAATTGGCCCAGTTAACTTGACTCTCTGGAACTATTCACTGTTAACCTGGACGTTCTTTAGGTGATATTGCCCACTTCACTTCATCAAGTACGGTTTCAAGTAGGTCTGCGTGGTAGGGCCAAGCCAAACAGAGCTAGGTTTTAGGATGTCAAAGTTATCACTGAAATGCTCATTTAATATTTCGTCAAACATTGGAGTATGTGGTGATCGGATTCCCAGCTGTTGGGGATTCATCGATCGAAGGAAACGTGAACCATGAGTTTTTTTAATAAATTAATTGTATTTTCACGCGTTTTTTTTCTGTGGCGAGTGCTCGTTTTTTTTTCTTTCTTTTTTTTTTTTTTTTTTGGCTGTCGCGAGTGCTCATTTGTTTTCTTTTTCCACAGGCCCACGCGTTTTTTTGTATTTCCTGTGTTCATGGCATTTTTATTTTTTTATTTTATCTTATTTTATTTTATTTTATTTTATTTTATTTTTTTGTAGATGATGTCCACTTTTGTATAGAGCCATCACTGCCGATTTTTTTCTCTGATTTTCTCTCTTTACTGTCAAAGCGGCTAGTGGTTCATATTATATTTTTGATTATCTATACTACGTTTATTATGAGACGTAGTGCTTTTTCTTAAGTACATAAATAATTTTATGTATGCATGACTTTTTTTTTGTCTGATTCTTTTATAATGATCTTCTGTATGTGGTTCACATTTTCATTTTTTGTAATATTTTTTCCGTGTGGTAGTAGTGGTTTTTAGTGATTATCTTGTGAATTTTGTGGACGTACCACTGTATAACATATTTTACTCTTTTTTGTAAAATCAGCATTCATTGCACCTTTTACGCGAACTATTATACGTGTATGTATGTCGATAAGTATGGATGTATGATTTTTTCAACTCATTGAAAATTGTTTATTTCCTAATTACGCTTTAAAGATTTTTTCTCAAGTTAAAATGAAGTATTAAATGACATTTCTGTCTTTTGTTTTTTAATTATACTTTTCTTACTTATTTTCTTCCTAATGACACCGAATTTTTATTTCAATCGAGAAAGACAGTTTATTTTTGCACTGAATCGATAAATATTTTTGAAACATTTGGCGCGCCGTAGCCTGTGTGTCTCCTCACAACCAAGGAGACAATATCTGGATAATGGGGTCGTTCTATTCCTCATGTATAACCACATAACGTATACAAACAAGTCGATTTGATAATTCTGTCTACGGTATGTGTGATTCTAGGGTCGCTGAACTGGGTCAAATCATACCTTACAGGCAACACAACAGCTGCTGTTATTATTCGACATGCCACGGCTAATTTTCAAGAGCATTGTCCATATACGGCAAGCAAGAAACAAAACCACTGGGAGTATTGATTACATACAGTAGGCTGGAAAAATAAATCGAAAAATAATGCAAAACTGATATTGCCTTAGGGAGCGACAGTATCGTTTCTCGGCTGACTTTTGGTTAATACGTCTTGTGACAGAAAACCAATCACAAAACAAGCTGAAGACGGAGACCGAACAAAACATCCAACATCCATCATTTGAACTCATGATCTTAATATATTCGCAAATTGAAAGCATTCGTTGTCAAGTGACAAAGATTTGCATTTTTTGACAGTTTGTACATGGAGTACAGCTAAAATATACAAGAGCCTCTTCAGTTTTCACATTTATGTTTTACTTACGCGTAAATATTTCAGCGAAACCACCAACAATGTCCCGCCTCTTCCTCACTAAAGACTGACATTCATCCATTTCTCAAAGAAAGTTTGACGTTGCCAGATTTGTCGAATAACGACACTGAATATAACCGTATAAACTCAGTCACCTACACCATTCAACGTTTGTATGTCGGAAAAACATTAATTTAAGCAGAGGTTTTCTGATACATTGAAGGGTATGCAATATGTAATAGATGTTCGACATTAGGCATTTTTACGGCATTTGACCCCGTAGCAGACGAAATCCAAGGTCATGCTGAAAAAGTGACTGGAGGATTAACCATGTAACATGATAGAGTACACCGCATTGTATAATAAGTATCATCCGGTTGATATATGGTGTATATAATCAAACATTAACCATTGTAGATATGTCCCTGCCCTGGCAGCTAGCATGCAGTGTATCTTGACCGAAGTGCACATGGGGTAGGTTTTCATTCAGACACGTCCCGGAAAAACAACAACAACAATGAAACACCATCTCTCCGAACAATAGAGTAAAAAGTGAACAAATACCAAGTAATAGGGCAGTTAATTAATATTAACGATTGACGTGGAATACGATAACTCAAATATTAACCATTATTAATTAAGACGGTGGACCGTACTTTTCTAATATGAGGATTTGAATCAAAATATGCAGGTCTCTATAAAGATAACACAGCGGTCTTTTTACACTGCCAGGTGCAACTATCAGCTAGGCGGTAGAAGAGGACTCAACTTCGTCGGCAAAAATTGAAACATTGTTTAGCAGGAGTGTAATGTAATGCAATCTTTCCTAATAAAATCTAATTAAAAATTGTTGATCACATCGATTTTAGTGTTGTGCCACAGCGATTTATCTGTTGTTCCTATCAATTTTTCGATGCACTAAAATGCATTTGGTTGTAAAATACTCGAAAGCAAAAACAACAGAATTTCAAACATTTAAGACGTTTCCGCTAATTATCTTGTACGGCTGAATGGTTTTGAACAATCAACTTCCCATTCACGATCTATCTATCTATCTATCTATCTATCTATCTATCTATCTATCTATCTATCTATCTATCTATCTATCTATCTATCTATCTAAGTATCTATCTATCTATCTATCTATC